>NC_053160.1:36068974-36166474 GCF_016835505.1 Polypterus senegalus | reverse complement strand
ACTGAAGCGATTTTAAAAATAAATAAATAAACCCTTGCACACAGTCTGCAAACAAGCTTTCTGTGGGCATTAAAGGAGCTATGGAATCTCCTTCCAGGGTTTCATCCATCCATCCATCCTCTTCCGCTTATCCGAGGTCGGGTCGCGGGGGCAGCAGCTTAAGCAGAGAGGCCCAGACTTCCCTCTCCCCGGCCACTTCTTCCAGCTCTTCGGGAGAATCCCAAAGGCGTTCCCAGGCCAGCCGGAGACATAGTCCCTCCAGCGTGTCCTGGGTCTTCCCCGGGGCCTCCTCCCGGTTGGACGTGCCCGGAACACCTCACCAGGGAGGCGTCCAGGAGGCATCCTGATCAGATGCCCGAGCCACCTCATCTGACTCCTCTCGATGCGGAGGAGCAGCGGCTCTACTCTGAGCCCCTCCCGGATGACTGAGCTTCTCACCCTATCTTTAAGGGAAAGCCCAGACACCCTGCGGAGGAAACTCATTTCAGCCGCTTGTATTGCGATCTCGTTCTTTGGTCACTACCCATAGCTCATGACCATAGGTGAGGGTAGGAGCGTAGATCAACTGGTAAATTGAGAGCCTTGCCTTACGGCTCAGCTCCTTTTCACCACGACAGACCGATGCAGAGCCCGCATCACTGCGGACGCCGCACCGATCCGCCTGTCGATCTCACGCTCCATTCTTCCCTCACTCGTGAACAAGACCCCGAGATACTTGAACTCCTCCACTTGGGGCAGGATCTCTCCCCCAACCCTGAGAGGGCACTCCACCCTTTTCCGGCTGAGGACCATGCTCTCGGATTTGGAGGTGCTGATTCTCATCCCAGCCGCTTCACACTCAGCTGCGAACCGATCCAGAGAGAGCTGAAGATCACGGCCTGATGAAGCAAACAGGACAACATCATCTGCAAAAGCAGTGACCCAATCCTGAGTCCACCAAACCGACCCCTTCAACACCCTGGTTGCGCCTAGAAATTCTGTCCATAAAAGTTATGAACAGAATCGGTGACAAAGGGCAGCCCTGGCGGAGTCCAACTCTCACTGGAAACGGGCTCGACTTACTGCGGCAATGCGGACCAAGCTCTGACACCGGTTGTACAGAGACCGAACAGCTCTTATCAGGGGTCCGTACCCCATACTCCCGAGCACCCCCACAGGATTCCCGAGGGACACGGTCGAATGCCTTTTCCAAGTCCACAAAACACATGTAGACCGGTCGGGCAAACTCCCATGCACCCTCCAGGACTCTGCTAAGGGTGAAGAGCTGGTCCACTGTTCCGCGACCAGGACTAAAACCACACTGTTCCTCCTGAATCCGAGGTTGACTATCCGACGGACCCTCCTCTCCAGAACCCCGAATAGACTTTTCCAGGGAGGCTGAGGAGTGTGATCCCTCTATAGTTGGAACACACCCTCCGTCCCCTTTTAAAGAGGGGACCACCACCCCGGTCTGCCAATCCAGAGGCACTGTCCCGATGTCCATGCGATGTTGCAGAGACGTGTCAACCAAGACAGTCCTACAACATCCAGAGCCTTAAGGAACTCGGCGATCTCATCCACCCCGGGCCCTGCCACCAAGGAGTTTTTTGACCACCTCGGTGACTTCAGTCCCAGAGATGGGAGAGCCCACCTCAGAGTCCCCAGGCTCTGCTTCCTCATTGGAAGGCATGTTAGTGGGATTGAGGAGGTCTTGAAGTACTCCTCCCACCGACCATAACGCCCGAAGTGAGGTCAGCAGCGCACCATCCCCACCATATACGGTGTTGACACTGCACTGCTTCCCTCCTGAGACGCCGGACGGTGGACCAGAATCTCCTCGAAGCCGTCCAAAGTCGCTCTCCATGGCTCTCCAAACTCCTCCCATGCCCGAAGTTTTGCCTCAGCAACAACGAAGCCGCGTTCGCTTGGCCTGCGGTACCTATCAGCTGCCTCCAGAGACCCACAGGACAAAAAAGTCCTATAGGACTCCTTCTTCAGCTTGACGGCATCCCTCACGCCGGTGTCCACCAACGGGTTCGGGGATTGCCGCCACGACAGGCACCGACCACCTTGCGGCCACAGCTCCGTCAGCCGCCTCAACAATAGAGGCACGGAACATGGCCCATTCGACTCAATGTCCCCACCTCCCTCGGGACGGGTTGAAGTTCTGCCGGAGGTGGGAGTTGAAGCTACTTCTGACAGGGGACTCTGCCAGCCGCTCCCAGCAGACCCTCACAACACGCTTGGGCCTACCAGGTCTGACCGCATCTTCCCCCACCATCGAAGCCAACTCACCACCAGGTGGTGATCAGTTGACAGCTCCGCCCCTCTCTTCACCCGAGTGTCCAAGACATATGGCCGCAAGTCCGACGACACGACCACAAAGTCGATCATCGACCTGAGGCCTAGGGTGTCCTGGTGCCAAGTGCACATATGAACACCCTTATGCTTGAACATGGTGTTCGTTATGGACAATCCATGACGAGCACAGAAGTCCAATAACAAAACACCTCGGGTTCAGATCGGGGCCATTCCTCCCAATCACGCCCTTCCAGGTCTCACTGTCATTGCCCACGTGAGCATTGAAGTCTCCCAGCAAAACGAGGGAATCCCCAGAAGGTATGCCCTCTAGCAACCCCTCCAGAGACTCCAAAAAGGGTGGATACTCCAAACTGCTGTTGGCGCATACGCACAAACAACAGTCAGGACCCTTCCCCCCACCCGAAGGCGGAGGGAGGCCACCCTCTCGTCCACCGGGGTAAACCCCAATGCACAGGCTCCAAGTCGGGGCAATAAGTATGCCCACACCTGCTCGGCCTCTCACCGGGGGCAACTCCAGAGTGGTAGAGAGTCCAGCCCCTCTCAAGGAGATTGGTTCCAGAGTCCAAGCTGTGCGTCGAGGCGAGTCCGACTATATCTAGCCGGAACCTCTCGACCTCGCGCACTAGCTCAGGCTCCTTCCCCTTCAGAGAGGTGACATTCCACGTCCCAAGAGCCAGTTTCTGTAGCCGAGGATCAGACCGCCAAGGTCCCGCCGCCACCACCCAACTCACACTGCACCCAACCTCCTTGGCCCCTCCCATAGGTGGTGAGCCCATGGGGAGGAGGACCCACGTTACCTCTTGGGCTGTGCCCGGCCGAGCCCCATGGGTGCAGGCCCGGCCACCAGGCGCTCGCCATCGAGCCCCACCTCCAGGCCTGGCTCCAGAGGGGGCCCGTGACCCGCGTCCGGCAAGGGAAAACGTTGTCCAAAGTTTTTGCTCTTCATTGGAGGTTTGTTGAACCGCTCTTTGTCTCATCCCTCACCTAGGACCAGTTTGCCTTGGGTGGCCCTACCAGGGTTTGTAAACTCACTAAATTGAAGAAATCAATGTTCCAGTTAAAATATAAAAAGATGGCATGAGTTGCTTGTACCAACTGAATATTAGGTACCAAAACACAACTTACTATGTACTTCACACCTGAAGGTGAGCAAGAGAGACAAACCCAGAAAACCATTGAAGACAACACACTCAAGCCAAAGGACCTAGCTTAACTAACCTTGTTTAGTGTTCTATTAGTCTTGTTTGTAATTATTACTAAATGCCACAAGATGGTAAATAAGTTTCATTTATCAGTAAGCCGAATATGTACTGCAGATCCAAGGCTAGAGCTGGGTAGAAAAACCTGTCTGAAAATGTGTTGCGGAGAGATGTTTTTAAAAAAATAAATAAATAAATAAAAAAAATAGAATCTTATTGGTCTCACAAAAGATAAAATACTCATTGAAAATAAATGTTTCGCTGTGAATTTAGTGGCATGTTGCTGTGCATAATTTATGTTAGCATTGTTTACTGTAAGATCAGTGTTTCAAAAATTTTATTATTTTGAAAAGAAGCAAAGTGATGGATGTTACTGTATATACACACACACTGTATATACACACACACAAAAAATATATTCAAATAAATGTGTGAATAAAAGTAAACCTCATTTGTGATCTGTGAACTATAAATATAAACCTTCAGAATTTTACAGTATAGTTAAAAAGTAAACAAAGGTTTAAAACACAGTATATAGTTTTTAACCATTACAAAAAAAGAGTAGGTTATTTTCAATATTTATTCACAGTTCAGTAAAAGACAACACTATGAAATGTGAAATTACATCAACTTATTTTAAAAAAAACATAACCACCACACAATTCCCAATTCTTTACTTGAAGGCAAAAGCCAATATGCACCTATTCAGCTACTGTACCCTAAATTTCACCTTCTTGAAGTCTGATCACAAGCCAACATACCTCGCATCTTGTAATGCGCCAAATGCTATGAAAACAGGAGATTCACTTATTTTGTTAGTTCTGTAATTAGTTTCCAGGAGTACTCTGAGCTAAATGTTGGTCTGACACAATGATAAATTTGATTTTACTGTTTATAAAATCCTAGCAGTATTTCACCTTGTATATATCTCTGAGCAATTTTATTCCAATAATGTTCCTAATAATTACTGGGATTTTGCCCATACTTTTTAGAAGGAAGAAAAAAAAAAAAAAACAAAAACACCACACTGAAATATGAACACCGGTCATGTCATTTGACTTCATGTTTACCTACAGTATGTTCCCAATTTCATTGTTGATAACCATGAACTTGTTATTTCCTGTAGTGGTTAGGCTGCTTGATAAAACATTAAATGCATTACTGCAATACAATGTGAAGTCAGCTTTGAAACTGCACAAAATATAGAGATTCATGCTGTTTTGAAAAAAGTTCTCAATCTGATAGCCAACAACTTTATATCACTAAGAGGAGTAAGCCGTATACATACAAAATTTATAGAAAAGGATTAGATAGATATTTTATTAATCCCAAGATTATATAAAAAGTATACTTTGAAAAATGTGCACTAAAGGGCTACAACCTATAGTCCTCACTTACATATTTGACACGACATTTTAAAGCACACTCTTATGTGCTAAATCTCCCACATGGCTTATTAGTGATTGTTGGGGTCATCTGATATCAGGACTAGAAAAGTGTCTTCATCTACCTTACCCGTTAGTTGGCTTTTGTTCTTGTATGGAATGCAAGCGATCTTTAAATATTTTATGTTCAAACATTCTCACCATCATTAAATAGTAAAAGTGATGTATTTCACCAATTACAAAATTGAAATAAGCTTTAAGGGTTTTTAAATGAACTCTCTAAAAAAATTGTTAATATTGTGTCCTGTACTTTGAGCAAATTCATTAGGCACAAACACTTTCTTATTAACATAAGGATGATGAAAGGACAGAGGAATCTAATGCAGCATTCACACGCTCTCTTACTATTTGGAACTCCAAATTGTAAGGTTTTCCCATTCCAGTGTGTTCATATGGGTTTCCTGTTGGACTATTCAAGGAAATACTGGGTCACTGCTGATTTATTACTTACCAAAAAAGCACACCACATTTTTGTGGAATTAAAGAGAAAAACAAAATACACTGAATGGATATCACATCACTCCACATGCAATCTGACCCAAAAAAAAAAAGAAATTCTGGCTGACCAGGTTACAAGTTTTATTTTACACAATTGACTTAAGCAAAAGGGCAACACTATGCAACAACTCATTTTTATTTTTTTTTTTTTGTATGAATTGTGTGAGATGTAGATCCATATTTGTAGTGTTTGCATTCTCCAGATTTAGATCTCAGATTTTTATTCAGGAAAGATAAAAAGGTCCCTGATGGCCCCTGTAAAAATAATTACATTTGCAAGTTTAAATTAATTTTGAACGAATTCTCAAGTTTGTCATTTCTGGCAACCTTGAAATCTAAACAAAATATATTTGGAATACATGATTTTAAAATAAGCAAGTTTATATAAAAAAAAAAAAAAGGAGAAAAAGTACTGTGCTTTAAGCACCTTACATATGCAAAACTAAATGCACAAAAAAGGAAAAAAAACTATTAAATATCCAACAAACATTGCATTGCCAATTTATTCTTTTCTCTGCAATAGCATATTGCCATTATAACAAGAGAATATATTGCTTGAATGTGACCATTTTTGAGACATAGCAACAATGAATAGCCATTAGCTAGAAAGGAAGCAGCAAGGGAACTGAGAACAATAGGGTGACCTCTGCACAGTCAAGGTCCTGCTTAACCCATCTGGCTTTATGTGACAACAAAACACATGGTTAAGCTTTGGGTTGCCGTTTACACAAAAATAACTCTGCTAACCATTATTAGGTTTGAGTCGTGCAATAAGCCTCACAAACCCTAAGCACACGGGGTTTGTAAAAAAAAAAAACAAACAAGGATCATCAAGAAAGAAAAACCTAGAACACAAATTGTGCTAGATTGGAAAGCTATTATAATAGGGTAAATATATTTTTTTTTATTGTATTCTACTTAAGTCACCAATCAAATCATTTTAGTTTTTGTGCAGGATTCTCTCTGGGATTATGGATTCCAGGAAGGTCCGATTTACTGGCTTATTTGTAGTTATAAAAAAAAAAGAAAACCTCTTGCACCCTACTGCTATAAAAATGTCATTTATACACGAGAACGTAGCTGAAACACATCTATATAAAAAAAAAAAAACCTGCTTCAATACCTCTTCTTTATAAGGTTTTCATTAACTTGCTAGTAACACAAGTTAAATGAATAATGCTGCTTTCAACTATTTCTTAAAAATATTTCTTTCACACCATAGACATTTAAAATAATTTTTGAAATCTTTTGTCAAATGCACAGAAAGCCATCAGAATGGAAGTATATAACCAGAGGTTACCATAGTGTAAAAACAACGGCAAAACATCCACCTTCAGATCAAAAGGCACCCAAGCCTACACAGAGCATTAGGCACCCAACATGATCAGTCATTACCCTGTGGCTACCCTAGCATACAGCTCTGTGGGCAAGGAAAGCATGGCGTTCTCACTCTAATCACAGTATCAGCTCTAGTGTTTCTAACAGAAGGCACTGATATTACTTGGCAAAATTCAAAGCATCCAAATGTGGGTCTTGAAGTGAATTAGCCATATCATTTTACAGACTACTGCAGAATACCGACACTATTGTTTAACATGGGTGTGGCATCACAAAACACAAGATGAAACTGGGGAGAAGAGGAAAGTTGGCATGTTATTCAAGCTGTCACATGACCAACAAGTGGCTTTAAAAAACAATTTAAATACCATCACTACACCCCCATCATTAGGAAAATTTACACTGTCACTACTCCTCCTTGAACTGCCACCTTATCATGATGGAGGGGTTTTGCGTGTCCCAATGATCCTAGGAGCTCTGTTGTCTGGGGCTTTATGCCACTGGTAGGGTCACCCAAGGCAAACTGGTCCTAGGTGAGGGATGACAAAGAGCGGTTCAACCAAACCTCCTATGAAGAACACTTCCCTTGGGCTCACCACCTGTAGGAGGGGCCAAGGAGGTCGGGTGCAGTGCGAGTTCGGTGGTGGCCGAAGGCAGGGACCTTGGCGGTCTGATCCTCAGCTACAGAAGCTGGCTCTTGGGACGTGGAATGTCACCTCTCTGAAAGGGAAGGAGCCTGAGCTAGAGAGCGAGATCAAGAGGTTCCAGCAAGATATAGTCAGGCTCACCTCGACGCACAGCTTGGATTCTGGAACCAATCTCCTTGAGAGGGGCTGGACTCTACCACTCTGGGAGTTGCATCGGGTGAGAGGCGTCAAGCAGGTGTGGGCATACTTATTGTCCCCTGTCTTGGAGCCCGTTCGTTGGGGTTTACCCTGGTGGACGAGAGGGTAGCCTCCCTCTGCCTTCAGGTGGAGGGACAGGTCCTAACTGTTTGTGCATATGCACCGAATGGCAGTTTGGAGTACCCACCCTTTTTGGAGTCCCTGGAGGGGGTGCTACAGGGCATGCCTTCTGGGGACTCCCTCTTACGGCTGGGAGACTTCAACGCTCACGTGGGCAATGACCGTGAAATCTGGAAGGGTGTGACTGGGAAGGATTGGGAGGAATTGCCCCGCCCCCCGATCTGAACCTGAGCAGTGTTTTCTTATTGGAATTGTGTGTTCGTCACGGATTGTCCATAATGAACACCATGTTCAAGCATAGGGGTGTTCCCTAGGCCTCACTTCGATGATCGACTTTATGGTTGTGTCGTCGGACTTGCGGCCACATGTCTTGGACACTCAGGTGAAGAGACGGGCGGAGCTGTCAACTAATCACCACCTGATGGTGAGTAGGCTGCCGGTCAGGCCTGGTAGGCCCAACTGTGTTGTGGGGGTCTACTGGGAACGTCTGACAGAGTCCCCTGTCAGAAGTAGCTTCAACTCCCACCTCCGCAGAACTTCGACCACATCCCGAGGGAGGTGGGAGACATCAAGTCCGAATGGGCCATGTTCCGTGCCTCTATTGTTGAGGCGGCTGACCGGAGCTGTGGCCGTAAGGTGGTCGGTGCCTGTCGTGGCAGCAATCCCCGAACCCACTGGTGGACACCGGCGGTGAGGAATGAAGTCAAGCTGAAGGAGGAGTCCTACCGGACTCTTTTGTCCTGTGGGACTCTAGAGGCAGATAATAGGTACCAGCAGGCCAAGTGGAATGCGGCTTCAGTGGTTGCTGAAGCAAAAACTCGGGTGTGGGAGGAGTTTTTGGAGGCCATGGAGAAAGAAAGACTTTCAGATGGCTTCTAGAAGATTTTGGTCCACCGTCTGGCATCTCAGGAGGGGGAAGCAGTGCAGTGTCAACACTGTATATGGTGGGGATGGTGCGCTGCCGACCTCAACTCGGGACGTTGTGGGGAGTACTTTGAAGACCTCCTCAATCCCACTAACAAGCCTTCCAATGAGGAAGCAGAGTCTGGAGACTCAGAGGTGGGCTCCCCCATCTCTGGGACAGAGGTCACCGAGGTGGTCAAAAAACTCCCTTGGTGGCAGGGCCCCAGGGGTGGATGAGATATGCCTGGAACTCCTCAAGGCTCTGGATGTTATAGGACTGTCTTGGTTGACACGTCTCTGCAACATCGCATGGACATCAGGGACTGTGCCTCTGGATTGGCAGACCGGGGTGGTGGTCCCTCTCTTAAAGAAGGGGGACCAGAGGGTGTGTTCCAACTACAGAGGGATCACACTCCTCAGCCTCCCTGGAAAAGTCTATTCAGGGGTTCTGGAGAGGACGGTCCGTCGGATAGTCGAACCTCAGATTCAGGAGGAACAGTGTGGTTTTCGTCCTTGTCGCGGAACAGTGGACCAGCTCTACACCCTTAGCAGGGTCCTGGAGAGTGTATGGGAGTTTGCCCAACCAGTCTACATGTGTTTTGTGGACTTGGAAAAGGCATTCAACCGTGTTCCTCAGGGAAGCCTGTGGGGTGGTGCTCCGGGAGTATGGGGTACCAGACCCCCTGATAAGGGCTGTTCGGTCCCTGTATGACTGGTGTCAGAGCTTGGTCCACATTGCTGGCAGTAAGTCGAACGCGTTTCCGGTGAGAGTTGCACTCCGCCAGGGCTGCCCTTTGTCACCAATTCTGTTCATAATTTTTACGGACAGAATTTCTAGGCGCAGCCAGGGTATTAAGAGGGTCCGGTTTGGTGGACTCAGGATTGGATCACTGCTTTTTGCAGATGTTGTCCTGTATGTTTCATTAGGCCGTGATCTTCAGCTCTCTCTGGATTGGTTCGCAGCGGAGTGTGAAGCGGCTGGGATGGGAATCAGCACCTCCAAATCCGAGATCAGGGTCCTCAGCCAGAGCGAGTTGGGAGCGAGATCCTGCCCCAAGTAGAGGAGTTCAAGTATCTCGGGGTCTTGTTCTCCAGTGAGGGAAGAATGGAGCGGGAGAACAGGCGGATCGGTGCGGTGTCCGCAGTGAAGTGGGCTCTGCATCGGTCTGTCATGGTCAAAAAGGAGATGAGCCGTAAGGCAAAGCTCTCAATTTACCAGTCGATCTATGTTCTTACCCCTCACCTATGGTCATGAGTTTTGGGTAGTGACCGAAAGAACGAGATCGTGAATACAAGCGGCTGAAATGAGTCTCCTCCGTAGGGTGTCTGGGCTTTCCCTTAAAGATAGGGTGAGAAGCTCAGTCATCCAGGAGGGGCTCAGAGTAGAGCCGCTGCTCCTCCGCACCGAGAGGAGTCAGATGAGGTGGTTCAGGCATCTGATCAGGATGCCTCCCAAGCAAGGTGCTGTCCCTGCAACCCGACTTTGGATAAGTGGAAGAAGACGGATGGATGGATGGATGGATGGACACGGTCACTACAATTTATTTCTCTTGTGTAAAATGGCAAAAAAGCATGGCTACTGGCTAGTTTTGTAATTTCTACATTACTTATTAGGCTAAGAGTCCAAGGAAAAACAGAAGTTGGATGGAACAAAAACCTGCAGCCACAGGGTTTAAACAAACAAGTCAGCACATCAAAATGAATTGAATTTTTATTTTATTTTATTGATATCACACAACATTCCATACAAATAAATCCATTTTTACAAACATAGGATCGAAAACAAATCAGCCCCCACCCCTAGTCTTAACTGAAAGTGAGACAGCGTTGACCTTAATTTCCAATTTTTCTCCAGGAGTTATTGCCATGAAGCCTATTGTTACATTGGCACTTATAAGGATTAAAAGAATACATTAGATATAGCTTGCTCTCTTTCCCCAGACCCCCATTTTGCCACCCCACTTGAGACTGGACCACAGTTCACAAAGTCCCAGTCCTCCGACATACCTAGAGACAAAGCATGTACAAAACAAATCCCCCCCACCCCAGCAATGACGTAGAAGAAACAATTGAAAGATCTATTGCCAATACAGTCTGGAGTAAACAGTCTTTACCTGGACACATTTTGATGTGCCTAGCATGCAAACACTCCTGAAGTGGACCACCAAACATGTCTGATTGATGTTCTAAACACAACGAATGAAGGATCAATACCTTATTTCCTTTAGATTTCATAAAAAAAAAACCAGACCCTTCCCTGTATAAAACACAAAAGGAAATAGATAAACTGGATACCTATGATGTATAACCCAAAAAAATCATTAATATGCTAACTGCATATTAAACACATGCACGCTATCAGAAAAACACATTCCCTTAGGTTCTAGGCATTTAAGATGGAAATACAGTTATGTGAAAAAGAAAGTAGCCCTCTTACAGTTCTATAGTTTTACATATCAGATATTGTCACAAAACCCACACCATACCACATATTTTTTTTACCAGGTTCTAATATTATTTAAATCTAACCTCAGGTGTAAAATATACAGATTGCATGATGTAATTATTTATTTAACAAAAATAAAGCCAAAATGGGGAAGCCATGTATGAAAAACTAAATACACCCCATGATTCGATTGCTTGTAGAACCACCTTTAGCAGCAATAACGTGAAGTTAATTATCTGTACGACTATCAGTCTCTCACATCATTGTGGAGGAATTCTGGCCCACTCTTTACAGCATTGTTTCAGTTCATTGAAGTTTGCAGACATTCATTTATGCACAACTCTCTTAAAGGTTCCACCACAGCATTTCAATCAGGTTGAAGTCTGGACTTTGCAACACCTCGATTCATTTCTTTTTCAGCCATTGTTATAGATTTGCTGATGTGCTTGGGATCACTGTCCAGTTGCATGACCCAGTTTTGGCTAAGCTTTAGCCGTTTGGACAGAGCCACACATTTGACTTTAGAATACTTGGTATACAGAGGAGTTCATGGTCAACTCAATGACTGCATGGTGCCCAGGTCCTGTTACTGCAAAACAAGCCCAAATCATCATGCCTCCTCCAACATGCTTGACAGCTTGTATGAGGCCTTTGTGTCAATATGCTGTGCTATTCACCTAAAGTTGGCTTCATCTAAATGTAAACACCTGAGAAGAACATTATTATTTTTTTTTTTTTTATGTCCCAATACTGTTAATTAGCAGTGCATGAAACATCACAAGATTCAAATTACTAACCATTCTGCCACAAAGACACCTCACAATTCTAAGTATGTCCCAGTATTTTGGAATGTTTTACCGATTCCTTAGAAACAGGTTGAGCATACAGAAAGTGCAGGGATGGAACATGCCAACATAATGCTATAACATAATGGTGGGACCTCATCTATAGCACAGTCAGCAGGCCTGGTCCTCACCCTACATAAATTGGCCAGGGATGGTGGGGTCAACTCAAGCAAATAAAGTGCGTCTCCCTTCTCTAAAATAGCAAGGAAATTAAACAACAAACCAAATATAAAAACACACCCAGTACAGGCATAAATCAGTTTAAATTAGAGCATGAAGAAGATATTAATAAGTAATACTAAATAATTTCTTGTTTCAACTCTAGGATGGCTGGCTACCTTTACAGTTCTGCAACTATCAGCAAGCAGCTAGCCGATTATGTAAATTAAGATGCTAGAGTTGGTCCCACCTTGTACCCAATGCTGCAAAGAGGCTTTTCAAATCGCTAGAAGACTGTAGTGGGTTTGGGGAAGTGAAGTGAAGTGGACCCGCTTCAGGAAATAGTGATACAGTAAACAATTTATCCATCCCATTTATCTAAAACCTCTCAATAGTTAGTGTTTAAGAACTATATTCTTTAAAATGTTTGTGGCATTGTTTTATTTTATAATTGCATGAAAAGAAAAAACAGCCATTACTTCCTCCAAAATTATATTCATGAACTAAATGCTTTCCTCTCATGTGGGTCAGCCTCTTTAACTAGCCTAAATGTACGAATATGAAGAAAAAAAAAAAACTAAATCAAGGTCGCCAATAAGAATGAACCAGAATTAGTAACAGAATAAAGATTCCAAAATAACCTTAAATAAATTTAACACATACAGAGTCACCCTCTAGAGATCTCCCCAAACAAAGATCCAATTAGCATTTATTGCTCACCAGAATCTATCACTAGAATAAAGTACTAATTTCTCCTAGTCATTCCAATGAAAAATGTGCGGAGTGAAGAGAACAGGAAACGTATGGATATTCTAAGCAGAACATAAGAACCTGTAAAACTCTGAGCTTTACAAACTTTACATGTCCAAAACTTCACATCAAAAGTGTAACTTTTTCCTTACTGTTAAAAATCAGCACTATTTCTGCCTCACTGGCCTGTCATCTTTTTAATAGAACCCCTCAACTTCCTTCCTCCTTATGGTCATCTGCTCAAAGCCGCTCAAATGTGCTGCCGTTTTTCCTGCCATTAAAGACAACAACACTTTGCATAGCATCTTTTCTAACTAAAGCAGACAGCAAGAACTTCAAATTTAAAACTTCAACATTTAAGTGGAATATTATGACAAAAGAATGAAACCATTACTATTTATTACCAGCTTTTAGATGTCCGTTTTATAAATTATGTACTAGGATTGCAATATGAAATATCAGAAAACTAAAAGAAAGAATCAAATTATAATAAAGGATCTTAGCATAAAGGAGATTACAAATACCTAGCAAAGATGCTTTCACCCAGGCCATGCAGTGTCAAATGATGGAAAGGTAAACCAAATTCTTAAAAGGATTCCATCTTTATATATATGAAATGGTATTAAGAGGTTTTGACAATTTATGCTGGCCTGTAATCCCAGTAATTGGCAGGTGTGTATTGTAAACCTTAACTGTGTATTCCCAGTGTCACTGTAGAGAACACTGGAATATTTGAAATCCATTTACAAAATTAAAGGGCAAAACAAGATGTCTGTCCATCACAGAGCCCACTTGCAGGGGAGGCGGGTAACATTTTCAAGAATAAACCAAATCCACACATCCGTTATTCACTGGGTCACCTTGTAATGTGGAGATGGAAAGCAACAAGAGTTTTTTCCAGCTGTTTAATAAATTTATACCTTTTCCCCTATTGGGATTACTTCAACATTAACCTCAGCCAAATGAGAGTATTAAATTGTAATATGTTACAGAATTGCAGCACTTGATACAGTATTTCATAAAGCATTAAAAGAAAGAGACACTTAAATCCCCCAAAAGAGGTACTGTACTTACAAAGAAGAGTCTAAAGGAGTAAAATGCTTTACAATTAAGAAAACATTAAGTGGTGATATGATGGAGGAGGTAAAAATGATTAAGAGGATGCCAGCTCGTATTAAAATATGTTCTTCATGCATGTATACAGAATACGTTTTGTAGAAAAGCTTGTAAAATTTTAACTAAAACTGGAGACACAGAAAACAAGTTTATAAGGAAAAGCTGCACCAAGGGTACCTTCAAATCTCAAAGATACAAGAAAAATACTAGGTGAATGAGAAACCATCACCCATGTTAGTTCAATTGCACATTTTCTTAAAATATGTAGGAGCACAAGAATAGCTTTTACTTGCAGCTGTGCACTTTTCCTCACTTTCATTAAGGATTGAAGAACAAGAGATTATCAGTTCTCACTTGTTTGGGCAAACAAATCGCCAGTTATCAACAGTGAACAAAGCAGTGTTCTGGGCCAGCTCTGAGAAAGCATAAACATAGACCACAAATCACTTCTAGTATTTCTTCATTGGGAGTCCCAAGTAGACAGGGGTTGTACATTTAGAAGCAGCAGATCATAAAATGTAACAGTTTTTTGTGTGGCACTTAACAGTAAATCTCACAAATATTAATTCACTTTTCCATAAAAAGGATCTCAAAGTGTTTTACAGGCAACAAAAAAAAGGTTCAAATAGGTAAACAGACAAGCAGATAGCAGTATTGTAAAATAAAAATGGAATTGAGATGAATAAAAATACAAGCACACAACTGGAAATGATTCTCCATCTGTGTCCCAATGATCTAGTTGTATTTTTAACTGCTTCCATTCGGCATACACATTTCCTTGGTCATCTTGAATACTTGCAGAACATCTCCCTGAAAAAGATTCAGTTCCTTTAATCTTTCCATGTATCTCGCACTCTGAATCTTTCACTTTCTGTGGAAATATTGCATTTTTGATTTGCAATAGGGAGAAACAACGGCACACAGTACTCCAGAAAAGGTCTCTAGTTTGTAGTCTGTGAAGATTTACCTTCTTTGGTTTGTACTTGGCAGAATACCATGTGCCAAATAAATTCATTAGCCACCTTAATTGCTTCTGGACATGGTCTGGAAATGACAAATACATTGTACAGTATTGGCGCTTTTCCACTGCATAGTATGGCACAGCACGGTTCAGTGCAGGTCACCTTGGTTCGGCTCAGTTTGCGTTTCGACTGCAGTTTAGTACCGCTTTAGAGTGGGCGGGATTATTCACTTGTCGTTATAGTTGCGCCGCTTCTACTGTCGTGACATCATCATAAACGCGCCACAAGCAACCTCCTGAAAAACTTTTTCATTCCACGTCGCCCCATCCAGCTCTCGCTGGATCCGCTCCTCGGCTACCAACGAGAGGAAAGTCTGTACTTCCTCAATGGACCACGAAACAGCCATTTTTGGTTAAAACAAAATGGTGCGTCCAAACCTTCGCTGGCTGTGCTAAAAATCTAGCGGGTCTGTTGTGTCTCGTGTTGCAAGTTCAGTGACGCAGTAATGACGATTTTCTCCGGCCAATCAGTGACCAGCAGAGTTTGCACGTCTCATTTTGGTAACGGTTCGGCGTGCTTGGAACCTCGGCTGAGGTGGTACTAAAAAAAGTACCAGGTACTGTTCCCAGTGGAAAACTCCCCAAAAGTGAGCTGAACTGAACCGTGTCATGCCGTACTATGCAGTGGAAAAGCGCCATAACTCTTAAGTCCTTGTCAGAAGGTGTACTTTCAAGTTGGACACCCCACAATGTAAAGGATACCTAATCATTTTTACCCTCAGGCGCAACACTTACACATTAAATTTCATCTGCCACATATGAATTCCAGTCTGAATTATGTCCAAAAGAGTATTCTATGATGCATGCTAAGTGAGTAAGCCCTGCTTAAATAGAGAGCCCAAGCTTACTTCAGGATTTTTTTTTATATATATAAAAAATATATATATATATATATATATATATATATATATATATATATATATATATAAATAAACACCAAAAATGGATCACAAAACTTGTACATTTATATTCAAACTTGACAATTAGAAGACATTTTAAAATATATTTACATGTAAATTTATGTAAAGCAAATATTCAAAACCTAATGTACTTGGACATCAATCGGCTATAGATTACCACACAGCCTTTCCCACTTTAATGGTGGAAGCATTTCCTTTGTTTTACTACAGAACATTTCATGATCAACTGATGAAATGGCCACTGCTGTCTGTTACATGTTCTGCTACTTTATGAAAATTAAACAGAAACTAAATTTTTCCCAAGTTCCCCCATAATACATCATATATCCCATCAGTTTCATGTTTAATGTCCCAGGTACTCAATCTGCAGTAGACCCTCCTCTGTGCTTTTCATCCTAATAGATATTACAGACTACTGGTTCTGGTTTTCCGGTTTCCTTAAGGATCATAATCGTTTGTGCATAATAATTGTACATACCATTGTTTGAGCTAACAACAAACACTTTGTGTTTATGGAAACAACTGAGCCACAAATGTAAAAGGAGGCTAATTCAAGATTTCACTGTGCTTTGTGGAATCCATCCATAATAATTCTAAGGTCTCTCTCATTCCATTTAGTTTAGTATAACCTGCAAATTTCAAAATGATGGTATTAAACTGGTTCTACAGATTTATATAAAAGAACAATAGCCCCAATACTGGCCCCTAAGGGACATAGCTTAACATCACCCAACTCAGAAAGTTACCTCACTTTATAACATTTTGCAAAAAAACTTTTCAGACAGATACTGTATATCTGTTCTTGTTCTCTTACACTTGTGTAGCATTTCACACCATTGATTACAGCATTCTTATAACTTGCCTTAGACAATGGGTGGGCCTCTCTGGCAGAGTCTTAAATTGGTGTCTGTCTGTCTTAACAGGTGGAATTTATTTTATTTTTTGTTTAAATTTAATTGCTTCCATTAGGTCAGATTATTTCAAAGCACAAGATGAGTTACCACAGCAATTCAGATGACACACAAATGTATTTAAATCGATAGCACCAGATGACCCAGAAGCTCTTGGCTCTCTGATCCAATATCTTAACAGCAATTCTGACTGAATGAGTAGCAACTTTCTTAAATAATTAGAAAACAGAAATCTTAGTGATTGGCACACAGGAGTCTATTACAAATAAACTTGACCCCTAAGGCTTAAAAGTCAATGGCAGAAGTAAAGAATTGAAGGGAAACCATTGACTGACCTAAACTTTAAATAACATATCTTCATATAGAATATGCTACTGTGGCTGTTAGTTTGTCTGTCCAAGATTTTAAATCACCTGTTGCTCACAAACCGTTTCACCGATTGACTTGAAATTTAGTACACATATACTACGTGACGTCTACTATTCGCTTTCGGGGTGATGATTTTTATTACTCTTATTTTATTGTGGAATCAACTCTCGGCAGCACGCAGCTGTGCAGCACATGGGTATGGACGCCGTTCTCATTCCCTACCACCTTCTCAGTCACTTCCCCTACCTCTTCATATCTTAAGTCTTCAATCTGCCTTAAATGCCAGCTTAAGTGAAAATTTAAAGAAAATGTACTAAGTAATTACAACACAAAAACTAACAATCAGTTTTAATGCGAAAAGATGCCGACGAAAGAAGAGAAGCAGCGGGCCGCTAGGGTGGAGAAAAGAAGAGCTGCTCAGGAAGGAGCAAACGCATCAACCTCTCACCAAACAAATGCTAAACAGAGACCGTGAAAGCGTAGGAAAACTAGGAATGCTCAAGTCAAGCGTATTCACCGCACGTTATCATGCAGTATGCCATTACTGGTTAACCAAATTTCACTTGAGAAATAGAAAAACAAAGACATTGAAAAATTTGTTCATGCTTTTGTTTTCTGTCGACTAAATTACTGTAATGCACTCCTAACAGGACAGCCTAAACAAGACAAACGGCTGCAATTAATGCAGAATGGAGCAGCCAGAATCTTAACTAAAAACGGAAAGAAAAACTCAGCACATCTCACCAGTTTTAGTGCGTTATACTAGTTGCCCATGTCATTCAGAATGGACTTTAAAATACTATTAATGGTTTTTAAAGCCTTAAATAATCTTACTCCTTCCTATATTTTGGAATGCCTAACCCCCTACACTCCAAGTCAAAACCTTAGATCTTCAAATAGAGGTCTGCTTAGAATTTCAGGAGACAAATTTAAAAGAAGTGGTGAGGTGGCCTTTTGCTGTTATGCACCTAAAATTTGGAATACTTTACCAAACTAAAATTTGCCAGGCTAACACTGTGGAAGATTTATCAATCAATCAATCAACATTTATTTATATAGCACATATTCATACAAAAAAAATGTATTTATTTTAATAACTAAAAAAAAAAAAAACAAAAAAACACATTTTTAAAATGGCTTTTTTGCAACTCTATTTTAGTTGTATTCTTGATAGACTAAATGGGCAGATGATAATTATATTCATCAGGGACCTGCAATCTGTACTAATCTCCACTTTTCTCTGCTGTCATTTCTGGTTCATCTGTTGTGGCGATCTGGGTCACCACCACCTGACCAAGACACCATGCAGCCCCCTGCGTTGATGAAATGAAGGTGGGTGTCCCATCTCTCCACAAGACCAAGATCACCAAATACCATGAAGTGAAGCATGACAACTAAGATTACAGATTAAAGAACATTTATGTTAGGTAGAAATCTCAATGGGGGCTGGGTGGTCCCCGGCAGAGGTTTTTTTCCTCTGGCCTAACTGGAGTTTTTTTTTCCTGTCCATCTGACCTTACCTTTTTTGTTACTTATTCTTTAATATTATTGCCTACTCTTGTCAGTGTTTCATGTAACTTTCTCTTCCTCATCATGTAAAGCAGTTTGAGGAGCACTGCTTGTAAGAAAATGTCTATTATAAAAAAAATCCGGTGGAATGAATGACTAGTAGACGATACGTGATCTTCACATTAAGATCATGAAAGACAAATGAAAGAACTGCGAGACGAAAGAGAAAAAAAAAAAAAACAAACAGTGTAAAGGGAAGCAGCACACACAGATACAGGTGTCTCAGTGCACATCATTCAATGCACAAAACGTAGATTTACACAATAATGGAACATACACTATGCAAATCTGTGGACCCGCAACATGTTAAAGTAATGACAAGTTTAATTTCAAAGAAAACAATTTATTCAGGTGTATGTATATGATCACAGAGGAGCAATCACAACACGAGCAGCAGAGACACAAAGTAGGAAAAAGGAA
This sequence comes from Polypterus senegalus, assembly GCF_016835505.1. Lineage (NCBI taxonomy): Eukaryota > Metazoa > Chordata > Cladistia > Polypteriformes > Polypteridae > Polypterus > Polypterus senegalus. Next base: position 36,147,299 of record NC_053160.1, on the reverse strand, counting down.
AGCGGCTGTAAAGGCTTTAAAAAGATCGAAGGGCAGTGCGACAGCTGCAGCACCCAAATTCACGAGCAAGCAACGTTATACGTCCTGCAAGAAAGAATTTAACCACGCCCAGGGCTGTAAATAAAGGGACAAGTATTGCTTTTAGAACGTAACGCGAGACCAGGCAGTGAGCCGTCATTTAAAACAAGTCCACAGACATTTAACCCTAGCAGTTGCTTGATTGCATCTGTCAGACAAGCATCATGTGCTCCCAGCTCTTAAAACAACGACAAGAGACAAGCAAAACATGCAGCTCGCCAGCAGCAGGAAGACAGCAGATGATGCGACGGCATATCCTTAGTATGCGTTCAGCCGCTGCTCCCCTTCACAACGCGAGCAGCGTAATACGTCTGGCGAGGAAGACATGTAACTATGCACGGGGCCGAAAATAAAGGACAAGTACTGTTTTTACAAAAACTTTTTTTTTAGTAAAATTGAAAATAATGCATATGTAACAATTCCCAAGAAAATAATCTCTTTAAATTGTATATTGCCTGCCTAAGGTAAAGTCATCCCTGATGGAGGATCGCAGGAATCGTGAGAAAGAGGGGTCATTTCATCGGATTAGCACTGTTTCAGATGTGGAATGGCCAAATGGGAGAAGCAGCTTGATGAATGACGTCTCCAGGACTCTAAACAAATCCAAATCATATTATGGGATATCATCTAATGTGAAATTCTACTCCATATTTCTAGAATTTTTATTTTTATACTGTATTGAGGATTTATTCTGTTCTATGTATTGTACTGACCCCCTTCTTTTTGACACCCACTGCACACCCAACCTACCTGGAAAGGGGTCTCTCTTTGAACTGCCTTTCCCAAGGTTTCTTAGATTTTTTTTCCCCTACAAGGTTTTTTTTTTAGTCTTCTTAGAGAGTCAAGGCTGGGGGGCTGCCAGGAGGCAGGGCCTGTGAAAGCCCATTGTAGCACTTCTTGTGTGATTTTGGGCTATACAAAAAATAAATTGTATTGTATATCTGGTAAACCAAACACGGGGGTGGGTGAGCGAAGCGAGCAGGGGGCAGAGCCCCCTAGTATTAAATAAATAAATCCTGTTTTTACTACTGACTGGCCATTAATTCATAATCAAATACATTTTGCTTTTATGAATGTGCCAGGATTCCATTTTTTGTGTCACTGGTATGGTGGTAGCTTTGAGCAAGCATAAAAATTTAGCATGAACATACAGAAGAGTAAAAAGATGCCAATCCACTGCACAGAGTTCCAGAAGTTAGTTGATAAACCAAAATGTAAGTTGTTTGGATAGAAAAAGTCTTGAGTAAACATCAAAGTCTGCTTGGTAAAGTACTGTACATCTCTAATTTCAATGGGGAATGTAGAGAATCCACTGTAAAATGCATAAGGAGCAAACCATCTAACTTAATAAACTCCATTAACATATTTGTAATTCAGCAATGTTCTAGTACCTTCTTGTATTTGAAGTTCCATTAAAAGGTGTGTGAGAGTGGAGGTGTGGGAATACATAATAGCCAAAAAAAAAAGCATATTCATAATTCACAAAATAAAAAAAATTGCCATTCATCAAAATTAGAATTGTATGAATATCAAATTCACATATAATTCATGTTTGATAAAGGAGGCATACTTTTGGCTTCTGCTGAAGTAATTAAAGTACTGATAAAAGCATTGCCAACATAATCACAAAGCAACAGGACAGAACAGGTTCGGCAGCTTGACACTATACATTGAAGAAACTGATCAGCATTTCCTGTATTCAAATTAACCAAAAAAATAAAATAAAAAATAAGGCGGAAAAAGGCACACAGCTGGAGTCCAGTGTTAAATGTCTTCTATAAGAATTTCTGGACTGGTTTGTATCAGTACAAAAAAAAAAAAAAATTATATATATATAGTACTACTGGGATTCAAATCTCTAAACTAAACCGGCCAGCAAGTATACGTAGACACACAAGTGAACCGACAGACAGACCAGTTCCACATCCAGGGCCAATTCCTGAACACTAGAGCAGTTGTCACAATAACCATGACAAAAAATGACCGCAGAAAACGTCAACTTGTCAATTTCAGGTTTTACATCGTGCCTAAGCTTTTCAAAGTTATGTCATTTGAGGAAAAGGAAAAAAAGTAGTGGTTGCTTATATTTCAAAGAATTTTATGAAACTGTTGGAGACCTTAATTTTCAGATCAATTTTTCTTTCAACAATAGGTTAGTTACCTGTGAATTCATATTATCTACTTAAAATTCTAAACAGTTGCTCACAGATCCCAACAACAGACAAAGATGACACATAGTAAGGAGGCCCAGCTACTGCAGTGATATTTTCAAATGTGAATTTAACATGCACCATAGTACTTTTAATGTTATTTGTGAAGTCCACCTCTAGATAACAAAAAATTAAGGTTTTAGGGTGGCCTAGTCAAAGTCCTGACTTGAACACTGTTGAGTTGTTGTGGTTGGACCTTAAATGGGCAGTTCATAATCTAAAGCCCTACAATGAGGCTGAATTAAAACTATTAGATAGTGATTAGTAGGACAAAATTTATCCACAGTGATGCCAAATGCTGATCTTCTGTCACCGGAAAAGTCCGATTGAAGTTGTTACTGCTAAAAGGTGACAAAACAAAAATTTTAGGGGGGGCAGTTTTTCCCCCCCAACTATGATCCTTCAAAAACCAAATGATTATTTAAAAACCTGTGCATTGGGTTTACCCAGGTTGTCTTTTGTAATATACCAAATTTGTTAAAAGATCAGAAACAATTGCATTATGAATAAGAAGCAATTGACTAAATTCGGGAGGGGACAAATACTTTTTCACAGCACTGCAAATGGGAGCAAAATCCATCCATCCATTATCCAAACCGCTGAATCCGAACACAGGGTCACGGGGGTTTGCTGGAGCCAATCCCAGCCAACACAGGGCACAAGGCAGGAACCAGTCTTGGGCAGGGTGCCAACCCACCGCAGGACACACACACAAACACCAATTTAGAATCGCCAGTCCACCTAACCTGCATGTCTTTGGACTGTGGGAGGAAACTGGAGCGCCCGGAGGAAACCCACGCAGACACGGGGAGAACATACAAACTCCACGCAGGGAGGACCCGGGAAGTGAACCCGGGTCTCCTAATTGCGAGGCAGCAGCGCTACCACTGCACCACCATGCCGCCCGGGAGCAAAATCAAAAGTTCTTATTAAAGGTGAACAAACTCTGACTAATGTTTAAGACTCGGGTTTAGCAGTATACTTAAATTAGCATGCATACTCCCAACCATGGACAGCCAAGTAATCCTTTTTTAAAATGGTTTAATTTTTAGGAAACTTTCCAAGCAATCAAACCTGCAACACTGTTGCACCCATCATCAAAGGGCTGAGCCAAGCAGTTTTACTGCGCCAAATTGTTTAAAAACTTAGAACAGTTGTTAAAGAAGCTGCAAGTTTACTGACTTCTGTAAAGAACACCTGTCAGCATTTACCACATGGACTGTCAAGCTTCTCTTACCCTCAAGACAGAAACAAGCTTACAGACATATTTCTTCCCATAGCATTAGAGAATGTTGCTGGTATACCACCACCAAAGCCGACTCTTATTCACTTTTATAGCAGATTGCTACTGAACAAAGTACCAATATTAACATACACTCATGCAAGAATCTGATCTTTAGTGCTTGAACATATGACAATTGCTACTTTGTAGTGGCCTATAGTAAAATGATTAAGTCTCCACTATATTTTATGCTATTCATAGACTTATCTAGCATCATTTAGGTGTTCATTTTGTCCTTCAATTAGAGAACACAGTTCTATTGGACATTTGACTCTACTGTAAAACAGATTTTCTGTGAAGGAGTGAAAGGCATGCAAGGCTATTTCACTACAGAAAAATATTGGAATGATCTCCTTTAACAACTGTTCGTTCACTGGGATATTCACTCTGAAACATGTTTAAGCCAATTCATGCACATGTTGGTCGATGATCTGTAGCCTACATTGGCAGCACTGGGCACAAGGCAGGAAACAACCATGAACAGAAGTGTTCATTGCAGCAGTCTCACCTGAAGACCATCACAGTGACACTGGAGCCAGTTTAAAGTTGCCCATTAATCTAACAGGTACGTTAAGGATGCAAGAGGAAAACCAGACTACCTAGAGGAAAAAAGAAACCCACATCAACTTGGGTAAATGATTAACTAGGGGGTCCTCAATCAAGGTCCTGGAAGGCCACAGTGACTGCAGGGTTTTGTTCTAACCCAGTTGCTTAATAAGGAGCACTTAATGCTCAAGTAACACTTCTGCTTCACGTTAGTTGTCGCGCTAGTTAAGATTTTGAACCCTTATTGCTATTTTAGTCTTAAACAGCTGTATTCTTGGCTTTTAATTGCTCCTAATTAGCAATAATATGCAAATGTCAAAATAAACCTGCATTTCTCCATTTAGCTTGCTTCCATTTACACCTGTGTGGATTTATCATGCACTATTGGGTTAAATGAAATACTTGGAAGGAAAGAGAAAAAGCGAAGAACTGAGAATTATTCATCCATTTTAGCCTTCAAATCATCTAGATGATATCCCTAGAAAGGAGAAGAAAATCTAGGATATGAGAACTACCTGACATAGAGTTAAAGTACTAACAAGCCATGAAATTATTGGCAAGAATTGCTTTCTAATTAAGCAACCAGGTTACACAAAAACCTGCAGCCATGCGGCCCTTCAGGACTGTGATTGAGGACCACCGGATTAACTCAATATAAGACACCCCGCAAAAAAAGTATTCTGGTTCTGTGAAGCTACAGCACTATTGGCATTACCTAGCCCATCCCTGGTGTCACTCGGCCAGATAGGATTCTCAAATGAGAAAATACGTCTGAGAACAGCTCCTTAAAAACGTAGTGAATCATGGCGAAATCCGCTGCTGAAAAAATCCTACACCCAATTTACTCCACTCTGTACACTTTATAACATTCAAGTTTGCAGCATCCCATCTCTACTTATATTACTAGAAAAGGAACGAATGAATAGACAGATAGAGATAGATAGAAAATTGCTTTTATCAATTCAGTAGCAGAAGTTAATTGACACTTCATGATTAATGTGTATGTTGTAATGTGAGTGGCTACATCCACCCACCCACAGGTACCTGGTCTCACATTTCAGAACTGCTTCTGTCTGCTACGAAATCTTGTCGTTTTCACTATTGCATCACCATATTGCATTAGAGCATATAGAAATTAGAGAAGCATTAAAGTCTATGGCTACACAACATGTTAAAAAAGCTTAGGCTAAATTCTGGCATAACATGTTTGCATTTCCAATTACACCCAACATTAAGTTACTTTATTCGATTAGATGTGCCGGCAGAAGGTAAGTGTACAGCCTACTCCATTGTTCTACTGGAGGGGTAGGAGTATCATTACATTTAGTTATTGATTTGCAAGATTTGAGTAAGGAAATCTGTATCTACTGTGCCTTTGTCATCAACTCTCTTAAGGGAATTCCTTTTTGCCTCCTTTTGATGGGGTATGACATGTCATTTATTTTGAATGAATATTTTGCTATGCATATTTTCGAGTGTAGCAGTCCATTCTTTTAACCTTGCATCCGACACGATCGTCACAGCCACTAATCCATTGATGTCTTTAAAAGCCACTGTATAATCCAATTTTACAGAATGGTTTCTCCCTTACAACAGATATTACATGTGTAGTATACTCTCCACAGAAAACAGACATTTTTATTAGAGGTCTTTTCAGGATACTTTAAGCTTGCTCTCTGTCAGACCAGGTTAATAAGAGAACTATTGTTCTTTGCAGCTCAAAATTACCAACCCTAAATTTGAGTGCTGCCTTCACAAGCAATGGATACGTTAATAAAATGCGATGTTCTGTGAACCATCAAATTGTTCCCACCCCATTTTAAGAAAAATTCACTCATAATAATATGTACATCTAGAGACAACTATATGTCAGCCTCTGCAAGACTAACCATTCCCTAACAGCACTATACAGAGATTGATTTTTAGTTTTAATGGAATCTAAGATTTTCTCTCATGGCTACTGGCTCCTTTGTTATTTTTCACTATACTGTTTCACTATGCCTCAGTCCAAGCATCCCACAGTCTGAAAGAGGCATCATAAGGATACACATGATAAAAGAGTAGTAACCGAAAATAATCTACTGTTTCTTGGTACAGAGTATATCATTACACACCAAACATCAAAGCAGACTCTCACACTGGTTTCTGGCCTACAGTAAGCCACAAAAAAAAAAAAAAAAAAAAAAACGTACTGAACTTCATTGAGTGACTGACTGGAAGTAACACAATTGAACAGGTTGATTTTTCTGACACCGAGTGCCAGCCTCTCACTGAAGAGCTCTCAAGAAGGTTTATTCAATTTCAGCATTCAACAAGAGAAATCATGCTCCCAGTTCAAAATAGATTTCTAGCATCTAAAGCATAATATTCTGAGGTACAGTATTTCCAGTTTTTCTTTCTAACCAGTCTGTTGTACAAGGGTCAGATTGTACTTTAATCAATTTGAGTGATTAGGTGCGTTTGGTTTTTTTGTTGTGTATACAGTAATTATAGGCTACTCAGCAAAATCAGTTGTAAATTCATTTTAGCAGCTACAAGGTCGAAAAGGTATATTAAAATGGATGGATTAATACAGTTTTCTTTTTAAAGAGAAGTATTTGCATTCATGATAACCATTTACATTCTTATGAATATGGACACTAAGTAGAACAGCAGACTCAGAGCTCCAGGCTGTTTCACAGTCAGGTTAATCCCATTCCCCAAACTACACCGCATCAATTTTTCAGCCGTTTCTTTAAAAGGTCCTCCCATAATGGAATGATTTGTCCCCTAAAGGAAATTAAAAGCAAGTATTATCTATATGACGTTCTCCAAATTAAATGGCAACTCTGAATTAGCCCGGCAGCATAAAAATAACCTGCCTCACAGGAAGAGAGGGAAAAAAAAAATTTAAAAAAGGTAGATGGGTGGCTCATGCAGTGTACTGGTTCCCAGTGCTGCCAAGCTCAGGTGTGATTAATCCAGATTATAAAAAAAAAAAAAGTGAAATTTAAAATTGTCACCACAGGTAGCATAATTATTTCTTCCACACTAGTACTGGCACGTTAAGAGACTTAAATCAGAATTGCAAAACAAGTCAGCATTAAGGACTGAACGGACAGCTATGTGAAGAGCAGGCTATATTTCATTGGCTCTCAACAAAGCCACTTAAACAGGATACATCTGTGCAAATGGTAATGCATCCAAAAAAGCGAGTCACATCAACCAATGTGTGCTCCTCATCTAGCATCTGCTGCACCAGACATTATGAAACAAACACCAAAATGTGGAGTAAAACGAAGCTTCTTCTTTCTGCTTGCCAAAGACTAAAAACTCACCACTATTAAAACTTTCAAGGGTAAAGCAAGTGAGAAAAAAAAAAAAAAAAAGATTCAGGCAGTAAAAACTGGTTATCAGGGGGGAAAAAAAAAAAAACACACACACACAATGAATGATAACACAAAACAAGACAGTGTAGCCGACTTAGATTACAAAGTGAAACAAGACAGGGAAACTAAAATGCAGCTTTCTGGTGTATTGTCCAGTGCTCAAACCACCATCCCACCCTACTTACATGCAAGTCCAAGTCTTTTCACTTTCACACGTCTTAAATGAACATCTACCAGCAGGTAAATGGCTACATTTTTACATTTTACCAAATAATTGATAGCTAATAAATGGTACCAAAGGAGAGGGGTAAAAAAGCAAAACTGCTACTCTTTTCACAGTGATTCAAATTTGAGATAAGGGGGGAAACCCCAATAAGTCCAACATATTGATTACTACCAACTTAAATTAGAAGCAGCAGCTGCATGGTGTAGCCAGGTGCAGTTCACATTTAAAAAACACTTTCTTTTTACCATATGCACACACCTATACATTGCCCTCCATAATGTTTGGGACACCGACATTTTTCCTTGATTTACCCAACCCACTGCTCCACAGTTTAAAATTACAAGTCAAACAATTCTGAGGAGATTAAAGTGCACATTGCAGACTTTGATTGAAGGGTATTTGCATAGCATGAAGAAATAACACTTCATACTGGTCCCCCACTTCAAAGCACCATGTTGTTTGGGACACTGCTTTAATATAACTGTCAGTCATATTTAGTTCTTTGACAAATATTCCTTGCACGCAATAACTGCTTGAAGTCTGCAATTCATAGATATGACCAGATGCTGAGTATCCCCCCTGGAGATGCTCTGCCACACCTCTAGTACAGCCATTTTCAGCTCCTGCTTGTTTTGGGGGGTTGTCCCCTTATGTTTTCTCTTGGGCATATGGAAGACATGCTCAATTGGATTTAAATTCGTTAACTAACTTGGCCACTTAAATTTTCCATTATTTTGCTTTAGGATCATTTCATTTTAGGATGAAGTGCCATCCAATGAGTTTGGATGCATTTACTAGAACCTGAGCAGTGTAACTGCCATCAGAACTTATATCATTAAAGAAGAGAAGTGTACCAGCACCATGTTTAGCCATCACTCTGATACCGGTTCATTTTTGTCTCATCTGTCCACAAGACCTTTTTCCAGAATTCTGCAGAATCTTTTAGGTATTTTTTTCCAGAAACTAATCTTTTTTTTTTGCTAAACTATGGTCTGCATCTTGCAGTGTGGCCTCTGTATTTCTGTTCAAAGACTTCTGCGGATAGTAGTCTCTGACACATCCACCTGTGCCTCCTGAAGACGGTTTTGGATCTGTCGGACAGGCGTTTGGGGCTTTAACATAGTGAGGATTCTTCAGTGATCAGCAGTGAAGGTCTTTCTTGACCTACCAGTTCCTTTGCAATTATTGGGCTCACTAGTGCATTAGGATTAAGGTAATCCTAAGACTTTACTAATGTTTCTAATGGTTTAATTCTTATTTCAGCCTTATAATGGGTTCTTTGACTTTGAACAATGGCAACTACAGACTCCAAAGGTCTGTAAGTAGAAGTAAACCCAGGAATCTTATCTTTACATTAATGAAGAAATGAAACACACAACCTGTGATACCAGTGACACCAACTGTCCCAGACATTAAGATGCCCTGAAATGGGAAGACCACATATACAAAACGGATGTCATTTCTACATGGAGTGACCAAAACGTATGCAAATACACTTAAAGTCTGCATTGTGCACTTTATGTCTGATCAGTTTAATTTTAATTTTAAACTAAGGAGCAGAGGGATAAACCAAAGAAAAACTTATCATTGTCCCAAACATTATGGAGGACGCACACACACATTTTGTTTTTGCAAAGGGCATTTTTTTAACCTTACAAACAAGAGTTTGTGTGCCTTTTCATGCATTTCTCGATAAATAAAGGCCAAATAAAAAGGTGACTGGGTGAAGGGAAGTAACTGTCCTGGAAAGACAATTCTGTGGCTCTACAGTTAACAGAAACTCTACAATATCAGATGCAGTACACCTCACGATGGCCAATTACTCAACACAGTGGTACTGTGAACAAGGAGATCAGAAGAAATGCAAAACCTTACGCTGACTAAAGTAAGCAGGCATTTCTTTAAAAAAAAAAAAAAATTTAAGAAATATAAATTACAACTAAAAACTGAGCCAGGAAATACTTGATAGAAAAAGAAATCTCAGAACCACCAAGGAATTTGGTATTGTTTATGGGTCATGGGCTTTTTATTCACTAATTGACTGTGAAGAATTTACAGCTGTAAACTAAAATGGCTGCTATTTAAATAAGTTAATCAACATATACTTTTACATAATGTATTTCTTGATGTATCAGATGGTGTAGATATGGACTATGACACCTCACTGCTAGTAGTAGGTCATCTGGAGGGTACAGGCGCTTCCCTCCATAGCATGGGTTTCCTCACCTGGGCTGATCAGAACAGCCACCACTTGTTTGCATAAATGCGTGTCCACTTTGATGGTCTGGAGTCTTGTGCCAAGTGCTAAGGTGTTTAGATGTAGCTCGTTGGATGCTAACCCTTTTAAGGGGTTTCACAAAACCAACTACTGGATGTTTACTTCTATCCATCTCTAAACTATACATGTACACGTACAACCTGCTTGTCCCGTGGTAGGGATCTGGAGCCTATACCAGTAGCACTGGCAAACAGCCCAAGAAACAAAAGTAGTCCACTGCAAGGCACACACATTCATATTCACAGAAACCATGGCCAATTTTTGGTCATCAGCTAACCTATCCTGCACTCATGATTGTATATTTAATTGCTTTGTGGTTATGCCCACCAAGGAAAATGCATGAAGTAACAGACAGTATCTGTTCCAACTGTGAACAAATTCTTTCTCCCCTTAAAGACAAAGCATTGTTGATGACGACCTCCGAGGCAGGAGAGAAGGATTTCTTAGTTTTGGTGCATTGCTTACAGAACAAGTAGCATGCAATTTTTATATGAATTGATGAAATGTGCTTTGTGAAAAGGCACACACTGTTCCAATGAATATGGAAAGTCTTCTCTCCAACAAGCATACAGAAAACAGAACTAACAAAATCAAGGGTTAGCATGAAGTCCTGCTAGCTTGGGCTTGCCAGACATCCAGCAAAAAAAGACATGTCCTTCTTTATGGATTCGGGTCTTTGGTTCAGCAGACGAGGCTAAAAACCTGAAAACTGGCGCCATTCCATTAAAAGGCCCTTGAGTACTATTAGTAAAAGGTTGACACTTCATGGTCAGATTCCTCCCACTCTCTGGTGTATCAGCAGCCTCTAACTTTTAAAGGGGAACTCCACCGACACCAACCCCACTATTTGATACAATGTAGGTATATAAGCAAGCTCAAAAGTCTAAGGTGTATCTGCACTCTTCTTTTCGCTCGCTGCCCTTATATACTGCGACACGCAAGCACATCAGAGGATCTCGTTACGGGCTCTGCCAAGCTATTAATAGCCCACTGGGATGAGAGGGGGCACTATCGCTAACAATGCCTTCTCTGTCTCTCCCCACAGCACCGAGGAACTGCCCAGTGATGGCAACTAACTCTGCCCTCTCCAGTTCACTGACCACAAGAATCCCAGCTGCTCGGAAGCTTTGGAAAGAGCGACCTACCAGATAGAGCTCCCAAGCAAACTGATCCTAATCCATGGCTTCAGCCAAACTTTCACTTTGTTGTTTGGAGCCAGAGGGCAAGATCTATCATGCCTCAGGAGCGTTCTCTTTTGTTTTCGAACTGTCTGTTAATTATTTAACTGGATGACCCCTGTTGGTGCCCCAAATTTTCTTTGGGGACCGGTTATTCCTGCATTTGGCCACAATATGCAACTATGCATCGCAAGGACAACGACATTGACACCAACAAAAATTGAGTGAAATATGCCCCCTTCTGTGTACTCCTTTGGCTACTCAGGTATTTGGCAACATGGTACCATGGTCCTCAGCCAGAAAAGGGTGGAGTGCCCTCTCAGGGTTGGAGTGAGATCCTGCCTCAAGTGGAGGTTCAAGTATCTTGGGGTCTTGTTCACAAGTGAGGGAAGAATGGAGCGCGAGATCGACAGGCAGATCGGTGCGGCATCCGCAGTGAGGTGGGCTCTGCATCGGTCTGTCGTGGTGAAAAAGGAGCTGAGCCGTAAGGCAAAGCTCTCAATTTACCAGTCGATCTACGTTCCTACCCTCACCTATGGTCATGCGCTATGGGTAGTGACCGAAAGAGCAAGATCGTGAATACAAGCGACTAAAATGAGTTTCCTCCGCAGGGTGTCTGGAATTTCCCTTAAAGATAGGGTGAGGAGCTCAGTCATCCGGGAGAGGCTCAGAGTAGAGCCGCTGCTCCTCCGCATCGAGAGGAGTCAGATGAGGTGGCTCAGGCATCTGATCAGGATGCCTCCTGGATGCCTCCCTAGCATGGTGTTCTGGGCACGTCCAACCGGGAGGAGACCCAGGACATGCTGGAGGGACTATGTCTCCTGGCTGGCCTGGAAACGCCTCTGGATTCCCCAGAAGGGCTAGAAGAAGTGGTCGGGGGAAAGGGATGTCTGGGCATCTCTGCTCAAGCTGCTGCCCCCACGACCCGACCTCAGATAAGCTGAAGAGGATAGATGGACATAAGGATCGTCAACAGCCATTCATACTGACAAAACGCACGAGTGTTTCTTGTATGGCTTCTTAGATGGATCATCGGATGATGACGACTTTAACCCGTGATGTGGTATTTATTCTCTGCTGTTGGCACTGTCACAGGTTTGCGGGAGACGTGCAGGTGATAATTTCATCGTACCACGTACTTAACATATGACACATCTGTGCTGTTACGCAAACTGACGTATTAAGCCGACTGGAGACTTCAGACGGACTGGTCCAAGCGGGAACGTGTGGGTGGACGCCTCTGTCAGCCACTGATGCTCCGGCGAAGCGGATAAAGCCGATTTGGCTTTGGATTGAAGGAGTGCGACACTCGTACGAAACGTTGCGATCGTGGCAAAGATAAAGTACTAGCGCAAAAAAGTCAATATCAGAGATGAGAATTGTACAAAAAAAAAAAAAGCCAGCAAATTAGTGTTTAATGTCAAATATTAACATTTCTTGTTAGAGTCGTTAACTACTTCGTAAAACTCTAATTATAAAAACGTAAAATGATAAAGTATCAGCGGCGATAAAGAACCCACTGCAGCGTCCTCCAAAGACTGGAATTTTCAAAATACGGAATTCTTTCTCAATCACCTGCTTCACGGGTGTCAAACACACTGCCACTGAAAACCTCAACGCCCGGAGTGAGTCGTGCATCGCAGCAGTAGAGACAACCCGCAAGAGTTCAAAGCGACTCTGAGCGACGGCCTCGACCACCAGTGCAAATAATCAAGCCTGCGCAAACTTGAAAGAAAAAAAACAGAAAGGTCAGGCCAAAAATGACAACGCGCAACCCGCCGGCTGGCCGCCCAAATCGGTTTGATTCAAGCAAAGCGAACACACTCACTGCCACTGAAAACTCCTTCACTCTCACTTTCTACTTCTACAAGCTTTTAAGACAGGTGTCCAGAACTTAGCCAACATACTCTCTTCGACACGTTCCGTGTTAAAACATAACAAACGCTTAATTTTTCTCCACCATTCACTTTGCGATGATGGCTAGTTTGAGAACATTCCCGACCTTTTCACCTCCGCAAACCCCGAAACCACAAAAACATCTACACACTGAGTGATAACAAGCACCACCTACCTCAGGGGTAACGTAAGAGATAAATGACGGCTTTGCTGCTTTACCGCCGCCGCTCCCTAAACTTAACATTTTGTTAGCTCGCCTCCTTCAAGTTTTGGAAAGTCTGCTCAGGTGGAGCGAATAACACCCTGAATAAGAAATAACCTGTGCTTGCCCCCAGACCGCGCCCCTCCTGCGTTCCCATTGGTTGCCCTGCCCTGACGACATCATACTAAATCGGCGAACCCACAACTTTGAGAATCTCTTCATTGGTTATCCCATCCATCACTCCCCTATCGTACCACCCCTTCAAGAGGCTCTCAAACTTCCCTTTTTTCCCCTTGTTCGGCGCGAAGGAAACCTTAGGTTCCTTTTCTACATGTGATTGGTTGTTCCCGACGTCGTTCATTTCCTGCACTAAAGTTTCAGGCAATTCAAACGACGTAAATTTCGGCTTCTCTTCCCGATTAACCAGACGCCCGAGTCTACAAACGCTCAAAGGAAGTGGCTGATAGCAGGAGTGTGTGAAAACGCCCTGAGAAGCCTCTCGTGGGGAAGCCGGAGGGGTGGAGCCCAGCTTTCTGGACGGAGAGAGCTGTGTTTCTCAAGAACGTAAGGGAAATGCAATGACCGCGGCATGTCTGAACACTAATTATAATATATACCGCGTTTTCTAAAATATTATCAAATCGAATTTTATTTGTCACGTACAAATTATACATACAGTACAATATGTAGTGAAATGTGTAGCTGCTAAACTCTAATGACTGTGCATTTAAGAATTTAAAATGACAATAATAATACATGACTTTAAATATCAATAAAAATCATTCATATAATTATATCTGATAAATAACGAAATAACCTAACTTAATGTAAGAGAGTGAACAATAGGGCTCATCATCAAATTCTAGAAACTTTCCTTACTTAATATGAGGATGGATTGTGGGAAAAAGCTCCTCCTGGGCCCCATTGAAGTGGACTTTAGGCAGCGGTAGTGTTTACCTGACCACAGCACAGAAAAGAGGTCAACTGGGGAATGGCTGGTATCACAGGCAATTGTCTTAGTCCTGGTCTGGCATCACTTGGCGTAGATGTTCCAGAAGACAGAGAGTCCACACCCAGTGATGTGTTCGGCTGACTGTGCCGCTCTCTCTAGAGCCCTGTAGTCCTGCTGGCTGGCAGTAACGATTCCAGTCAGGATACTTACGATGGTGGCAGTGTTGCAGTTCTTTAGTAGCTGACAGCGCCTAAAAGCCTTGAGACATCAAATGCGGTACAGACGTTGCTGTACATTCTTCACCAAGGTGTTGATTTGCCTGGACCAGGTCAGTTCCTCCATGATTTGGACACCGAGGTATCTGAAACTGTCCACCCTCTTCACCTGAGTGTTGTTAGTACTGAGGGGGTGGTTGTGCATCTCCTTGTTTCCTCTTAAAGTCCGCAATTGACTCCTTTGTCTTGCTGTCATTCAAAAGAAGACTGTTTTCCTAATGGCTCTGTCACAGACTCTCCACTTCAACTAAGTAGACCTGCTCATTGTTGTTAGAGGTCAGGCCAACCATAGCTGTGTAGTCAGCAAACTTGACAATGAGTCATGTGTAACCATTCAGTCATACACGTAGAGGGAGTACAGAAGTGGACTTGGGACACAGCCCTGTGGACTGCCTGTGTTGAGAATGAGGGATGAAGAGGTGTGACCACCCGTTCAAACCACCTGGGGTCTGCATGTCAGGAAGTTAAAATTCCATCTGCTCGATGAAGTGCTCAGCCACAGGTCCGTGAGCTTGGTGATGAGCTTAGAGGGGTTTATTGTGTTAAATGCAGAACTATAGCCTATAAATTGAATTCACACATAGTTTCCTCTCTTACTGTCCAGCTGGGCCAGTGCTGTATGAAGGATCAAAGTGATGGCATCCTCCGTAATCCACTGGAACATATGTGAACTGCAATGGATCCAGTTCTTTTGGCAGAGAAGAGCATATGTGGCTCTTGACAAGAATCTCAAAGCTCTTCCTTGCTTATAGGTGTTAGTGTGAAAGGACGATAGTCATTCAGACAGGTTGGGTGTGATTTCTCAGGTACAGGGACAGTGGTGGAACTTTTAATGCACATTGGTATGACAGACTGGATTAATAATAAATATTACTGTGAACACTGGTGCAAGCTGATCAGCTCAGATCTCATACATGTGTGTTAATGTGTTTATTTAGTTGACATTATCATCCATCTTAAAGTTTAAACCATGATAGCATGACAACAAATGAAATAGTAACCGTATAAGTTGCTAATTTAGTGTTAATCATGCGTAAGTGCAAGTAAAACATGCACAGTATACCACATTAAATGTTAAATTACTTGATACAATTGTACTAAATTAATTCATACAGAGAAACAAAATGTGGACAAATAATTCAATTACATCAGCATAATTTAATGTGGGCCAATACATTATTTCTTTCTAGTATAAAAAATTACAAGTTACCTTAATTGTTCTGGATAATGTTGACAATTGAATTTATTTATGGAATACAAACAGTTCTTTTGATATGTTGTGTGTGTGTATACACGTGGACAAAATTGTTGGTACCCTTCAGTCAATGAAAGAAAAACTCAAAATGGTCACAGAAATAACTTTAATCTGACAAAAGTAATAATAAATAAAAATTCTATGAAATTTAACCAATGAAAGTCAGACATTGATTTTCAACCATGCTTCAACAGAATTATTTAAAAAAATAAACTCATGAAACAGGCCTGGACAAAAATGATGGTACCCCTAGAAAAGACTGAAAATAATGTGACCAAAGGGACATGTTAATCCAAGGTGTGTCCACTAATTAGCATCACAGGTGTCTACAATCTTGTAATCAGTCAGTGGACCTATATATAGGGCTCCAGGTAGTCACTGTGTTGTTTGGTGACATGGTGTGTACCACACTCAACATGGACCAGAGGAAGCGAAGGAAAGAGTTGTCTCAGGAGATTAGAAAGAAAATTATAGACAAGCATGTCAAAGGTAAAGGCTATAAGACCATTTTGAAGCAGCTTGATGTTCCTGTGACTACAGTTGCACATATTATTCAGAAATTTAAGATCCATGGGACTGTAGCCAACCTCCCTGGACATGGCCGCAGGAGGAAAATTGATGACAAATCAAAGAGACGGATAATACGAATGGTAACAAAAGAACCCAGAAAAACTTCTAAAGAGATCCAAGATGAACTTCAAGCTCAAGGAACATCAGTGTCAGATCGCACCGTCGTTGTTTGAGCCAAAGTGGACTTCATGGGAGACAACCAAGGAGGACACCATTGTTGAAAACAAATCATAAAAAAGCCAGACTAGAATTTGCCAAACTACATGTGGACAAGCCACAAAGATTCTGGGAGAATGTCCTATGGACAGATGAGACAAAAATTGAACTTTTTGCCAAGGCACATCAGCTCTATGTTCACAGACGGAAAAATGAAGCATATCAAGAAAAGAACAAGTCCCTTCTGTGAAACATGGAGGAGGCTCTGTTATGTTCTGGGGCTGCTTTGCTGCATCTGGCACAGGGTGTCTTGAATCTGTGCAGGGTACAATGAAATCTCAAGACTATCAAGGGATTCTAGAGAGAAATGTGCTGGCCAGTGTCAGAAAGCTTGGTCTCAGTCGCAGGTCATGGGTCTTGCAACAGGACAATGACCCAAAACACACAGCTAAAAACACCCAAGAATGGCTAAGAGGAAAACATTGGACTATTCTAAAGTGGCCTTCTATGAGCCCTGACCTCAATCCTATTGAGCATCTTTGGAAAGAGCTGAAACATGCTGTCTGGAAAAGGCACCCTTCAAACCTGAGACAACTGGAGCAGTTTGCTCATGAGGAGTGGGCCAAAATACCTGCTGAGAAGTGCAGAAGTCTCATTGACAGTTACAGGAATCGTTTGATTGCAGTGATTGCCTCAAAAGGTTGTGCAACAAAATATTAAGTTAGGGGTACCATCATTTTTGTCCAGGTCTGTTTCATGAGTTTATTTTTTTAAATAATTCTGTTGAAGCATGGTTGAAAATCAATGTCTGATTTTTTATTGGTTAAATTTCATAGAATTTTTATTTATTATTACTTTTGTTAGATTAAAGTTATTTCTGTGACCATTTTGAGTTTTTCTTTCATTGACTGAAGGGTACCAACAATTTTGTCCACGTGTATATATATATAAACTGCTCAAAAATAAACACACACACACATATATATATATATAAAAACTGCTCAAAAAAATTAAAGGAACACTTTGAAAACACATCAGATCTCAATGGGAAAAAGAAATCCTCCTGGATATCTATACTGATATAGACTGGGTAATGTGTTAGGAACGAAAGGATGCCACATCGTTTGATGGAAATGAAAATGATCAACCTACAGAGCCCTGAATTCAAAGACGCCCCAAAAATCAGAGTGAAAGAATTACAGTATGTGGCAGGCTAGTCCATTTTGCCAAAATTTAATTGCAGCAACTCAAAATTGTACGCTTTGTATGGCCCCTGTGTTCTTGTATACATGTCTGACAACATCGGTGCATGCTTCTAATGAGATGACAGATGGTGTTGTGGGGGATCTCCTCCCAGATCTGGACCAGGGCATCACTGAGCTCCTGGACAGTCTGAGGTGCAACCTGGTGGCATTGGATGGACCAAAACATAATGTCCCAGAGGTGTTCTATTGGATTTAGGTCAGGAAAGTGTGGTGGCCAGTCAATGGTATCAATTCCTTCATCCTCCAGGAACTGCCTGCATACTCTCACCACATGAGGCCAGGAATTGTCGTGCACCAGGAGCCACTGTACCAGCATAGGGTCTGACAATGGGTCCAAGGATTTCATCCTGATACCTAATGGCAGCCAAGGTGCCTTTGTCAAGCCTGTAGCGGTCTGTGTGACCCTCCATGGATATGCCTCCCCAGACAATCATTAACCCACCACCAAACTGCTCATGCTGAATGATGTTACAGGCAGCATAATGTTCTCCATGGCTTCTTCAGACCCTTTCACTTCTGTCACGTGCTCAGGGTGAACCTGCTCTCATCTGTAAAAAGCACAGGGCACCAGTGGTGCATCTGCCAATTCTGGTATTCTATGGTGAATGCCAATCGAGCTGCATGCTGCTGGGCAGTGAGCTCAGGGCCCATTAGAGGACATGGGGCCCTTGGGTCACCCTCATGAAGTCTTTCTGGTTGTTTGATCAGAGACATTCACACCAGTGGCCTGCTGGAGGTCATTTTGTAGGGCTCTGGCAGTGCTCATCCTGTTCCTCCTTGCCCAAAGGAGCAGATACTGGTCCTGCTAATGGGTTATGGACCTTCTATGGCCCTCTCCAGCTCTCCTAGAGTAACTGCTTGTCTCCTAGAATCTCCTCCATGCCCTTGAGACTGTGCAGGGAGACACAGCAAACCTTCTGGCAATGACACATATTGATGTGCCATCCTGAGAAGTTGGACTACCTGTGCAACCTCTGTAGGGTCCAGGTATCGCCTCATGCTACCAGTAGTGACACTGACTGTAGCCAAATGCAAAACTAGTGAAGAAACAGTCAGAAAAGATGAGGAGGGAAAAATGTCAGTGGCCTCCACCTGTTAAACCATTCCTGTTTTGGGGGTCATCTCATTGTTGCCCCTCTAGTGTATCTGTTGTTAATTTCATTAACACCACAGCAGCTGAAACTGATCAACAAGCCCCTCTGCTACTTAACTGACCAGATTAATATTCCATAAGTTTCATTGACTTTATGCTATACTCTGATTAAAAAGTGTTCCTTTAATTCTTTTGAGCAGTATATATATGTATATATAATTTGATAATGGCTAACAATTCTCTGACCTGTAATGGGTCGGGGGCGCTGGTATCAATTCCAGTGTTCCTGGGTGCAAAGCAGGAATAAGTGGTAGTCTACCACAGGGCTCCAAAACTAGCAGTTGCTTTCACCAAAGATGAGCACTGATGTGCAGCTCAGTGTCCAATCATGAGTGCCATACCAAAACACACTCAAATTCACATGGGCTCAGTTTAGAATCCCAACAGGTAACTACACACGTAAGCCTTTGGGATGCTGGAGAAAAATGGAAATGTTCGGAGAAAAAGAAACAGACAGCAACTGGCCATGGGATTTCTTTGCTACTACGGATAGGTGGTCCAGAGCCAAAAAAATACTCACCTGACAATTTTCTGATGAACTGACTCTAAGAGAAATGGCAATCCAATATGTAATTACTAAGAGGAAAAATGGGCAACATCCCCCTAAGTGTCCTCCTTGGTAACCTCTGAAGTCCTTCTGTTATACATTTCACCTTTAATTGAGGAAAAAACAAATAAAAAACATTGACAAACAGCTTAAAGCTTGACAACATAGAAATGGACATTTTTTTTCCCCCCAAAAGTTTTGTTTCTTGAAAACTTTTTCAACTCAGAAATTGGAAAGAAATTGGAAGAAAGCTTCAATATTATAGAATTCAGTCTGTGTAATCGCTTAATGATGTTGGCACATTGCATTAGCTCAATTGAGTTAAAATCATTTTGCTGCTGATTTTCATTGCTACTCAGAATCTGATGCTTCTTGTTTCAGTGTCCAGCAACATTGACAACTTCACTTGTTCTGATTACACTTTTCCATATTTGGTGAAACCTTTCACCACATTTGTTACTGATTGCACCATGATTAGCAAGGAAGAGGTATGAAAGCAGAATATGAATCTTTAGTGAGATGTGGCACTTTATGCATTTGTAGGCTTGAAGCATGTCTTCAACCAGCTGGATGTAGTCCGGTGCTCTGTAGTAGCCACAGAAATTCTCAACAACATTCTTCAATGTGTCCCATGCGATTTCCTGTCTCAGACCTGTTTAATCCAATCCAAGGTAGTCTGATGTCCACCCCATTAGTACTGGATGCAAAGCCAGAATCAACCCTGGACAGGACACTAGTCCACCTTAGGCAGCATATGTGCCTCTTCAGTCTGTGCAAACATCAAGACAACATTCTTAATCGAAATATACTTTTCTAGGTATAATTGTAATGCAAAGGCAACTATATTTTTTAAGTGAACTTAATAGTTTGCATTCTAGTAACTAAATATTATACAGTTCTTGTTTATTCTTTTATAATATTAGGGCCCCCTGCTCGCTTCGCTCGCCCACCCCAGGTTTGGTTTACCGAATATACAATTTAAAGAGATTGTTATTTTCATGGGAATTGTTACATATGCATTATTTTCACTTTTACTTTAAAACTTTTGTAAAAACAATACCTGTCCTTTATTTCCGGCCCCAGGCGGGGTTAAATCTTTCTCGCAGGACGTATAACGCTGCTCACGTTGTGAAGGGGAGGGTGGCTGAACACACGCTAAGGAAAACCAGTTGGATCATCTGCTGGCTTCTTCCTGCTGCTGCTGGCAAGCTGCGTGTTCTGCTTGTCGTTTTAAGAGCTGGGAGCACACGATGTTTGTCTGTCAAAGGCATTCCAACAACTGCTTGGTTAGACGTCCTTGAACTTGTTTTAAATGTGGTCTCACTGCCTTCTCTCGCGTGACGTTAAAGTGTCTCTCACGCAGACGTCAGATTGTCTTCCTAGAAGATCACGTCACGTCTCTTTTTTAATAATAGAGAGATAGCTTCAATTATATACATGATCTTTTTCAGTATAATGTAATTTCTGCCTTACATCTTGACATTTAAATCTTTTATGACTTTTTTTTGTAAACTGGTGCACTGCAGTTATGAGTAGTAGCAGTATTAGTAACAGTTGTAGTTTTGTCAAAGGTCAATATGATGCATTTTTCAGATGTACAATTCTGTCATCAAATTTGGACAAATATCAACCGTGACCATCAGTGACGGTGCTGGGTAATTTTGCAACCTAGGCCATGCTTATAAGTGCGCCAACCAACTGTTCGGTACGTAACCTGTGCAGTTGGAATACCCCACCCCTATTGAATGCCTAATTCACCTAAATGGTGGCACCAGCCCTAGTGACCACCAACCGAGTCTTTACCACTGTCCGTTGTGTCTTCTGGGCAAGTTTAACCCAGGGAAGGAGGGACACATTAAAAAAGCAGTTATTTTACCTTTAAGAACATATGTCAACTTCTGTGTATAGTGGTGTGACTTATTTTCTTTTTCCAGCTTTTCAAATATGTTTATGCATTTTGGATTGCAGACAAGAATCTCACTATCATGGATGATTATGCACAAAGACAAGTACATTAATGTTATGTCTTAAAGGAAAACAACTGTGACAGGCATGACAAGTTTTAGGGCAGTAAAAGATGGACAAGTAATTACAGACCTGTATTGTTGATTCCAGCAGCTAGATACTTTTCTTGACGGTAACCCTCTCTATTTAGGCTGGTATGCACCTTGGTGGCCCAGTTTTGAAAGAAAAAGATCAAACTGGAGAGGAGGAGCTGGACTGAGATACATGGAAAAGGATCATCAGGTACAGTACATACATAGACCCTACATAGAAGTAGGAAGAGGTGAAGAGGAGGACGAAGATTGCTGGTGCACATATAGTCATCAGTCACCAGCCAATGACACAGTATTTTTTTTTCCCAGGAATGACTAGCAAGTAATAGCATTAAACCTTATAGAACATTACTCCAGAGTATCCTGTATGCAGAAGAATCTAAATTAATTATGAACTATTATCCATTAAACACTGGGTTATCTCATTTATGATAAAATAATTCCCCTATGGATATACATGCATAACCATAGTTAAATGTGCTCATTCCAATCCAGAGCCTGTCTCTTCAGCACTGGACATAAGACAGGAAACATCCCTGAACAGGGGATCAGTGCATCAGAGGGCCCACTCCGACACACACCATCACTCACACAGGGGTCCGTGTGGAACAGCTAAATTACTCAGCCTGCGCATTTCAAGCAATGTGAGAGGAAAGCCAATGCACAACACACACCAGCACAGAGGGAACATGCAGCTTCACACACTGTAATCACAAGGGGGCACCAGAGAACCCCAAACCACAGACACAGTAATAAAGCACACACTATACGAACAAAACAAGGGATTTTTATTCTTTCTGAAGCACTTTCTCACAGACCTCTTCCAACAATCAGCCAGAAATGCAGTTATAATCACAATGAACCACTAAATCTTCTTCCGGCTGTCCTCCTGACTCCGACTCTTCCATGTGTCTCAGTGGGCTTTCTTTTATACCAGACCCAGTAGTGCTTCTGGGGCCAGGCGACATCTTGTGGAAAACACTTCCGGGTCATAGTGAAGTAAGGGAGGGTCATCCCCCAAAAGTGCCCTGTATTAGTAAGTAGGGACCCTGACAAGGCTGCACTGCCAGACTCCATATCCCAGAGGACCACTTCCACGTGATGTATGAGGCATTGAACTCCGGGCTTCTGCCGGTCACAAAGTTATTTGCTTGTTTCATCTGCCAATTAGTCTGCGTTGTCACACTGGCCTCAAGTCCCAAGTAACACATTTCTCCACGTCTTAACCCGGGTTGCCTGTTCTCCTCCTACAACTGATAACAACCAGGCACAGGGATCAAACCCAGCTTACTATGTCTGCGAAGTGGCAGATTACCTGCTGGTAGTGCCGGTGCTAGGTTTTTTGTACCCCAGGCAAATCTTATTAGTGTGCCAACCAACTGTCCAGTAGCTAAACCCCCCTCATAATCTGAGCCCTAGGCAAATGCCTAATTCACTTTAATGATGAGGCCAGCCCTGCCTGCTGGTCATATTACTTTTAAAAAGGAGCAAAATTACTTGAGACCTACCATTTCACATGACAGTAACATTTGATATTCTTTGAATTTTTATTCTATTATACTCAAAATATAATACATTGTACCAAATACCAAAAAAAAAAAAAAAAAGGGATGACTTTGTGGCTCTCAGCTGATTTGATATTAGGAAGCCGAATTCTGCTTACCAAAGTAAAGGACGCATCAAGAGTTGCTATACAGCCCCTAGAATTGCATTTTGATAATTTAGTTATGAATAATGTCAAAATGCTATAAGATTTAAAAAATAAAGAAATCTATCTGAATGAATGCAAGTGAGTGTGGTGGGCTTATTTTTGAATTTTCTACACTGAACACTTTCAAAATTATTTGGATTAGGCAATTTCTGTGTACTCCAACTTTTCAGGGCAATTTTGTCCCCAGCCTTAGTTATAAAATAGGTACTGTTAGATTTTTATTACTTGGCAAATATAATAATAGCAACAAGACTCTCCAATTTTTTTTTTCTTGGTCACTGATGTTTAAATAGGTTTACATATTTTTCATCTGGAATAACCAAGATACCCTATATAAAGTGAATCTTGATCTATCCTAGGTAATGTAAAAATATCACAAGGCAACAAAAAATAGTTTTTGGTAATCATCAGAGACCACAACACACTTTTCTAAATCAGTTTTTCAAGCTGATCTCAGATCTGCTTTCAGTCTTTTCCAGTAATGTGAACTTTCTTGAGTTGTGAGTAATGTTAGTTTACAGTGTACTGTACTTGCATTTAGTTTTTACTAAAACGTAAGCACAAATGTAGTAAATGTTTCAATATCTTCAATGCGAAGTCAAATAGGCACACGCCAGGAATAGACATACTGAACAGTGTCATTCCCCTACCTTTGGTTCTTCAAAAACACTTCGTGTAGGATTTTCTTGTGTACTCTGTGTCTGGATCGTCACAGTAGAGCATCCGGCCATCATACTGTCATTTCAGAAAACATGGCAACGACAATCCATTAACTGAATGGCCTGGTGAAGATGTTCTCCTTGCTTGTCACTCATCATACCAAGATTTTCTGAAAAGAACTCTAGATGTGAGAGCATGAAATGTATTTTCAATGACCTGCGACAGCTCAGTTTCTGGTATGAATCAAGCACATTCTGAACTCCTTCCTTTTACGCAGGAGACTTATGGCTGCCCAAAACGTTTTCACAGAGCCACGTGAATGCTTCCCAAACTTCTAGCTCTGCAATTGAGAAAAAATGTTTAAAACCAACGGACTTGATCTGTACACCTATAAATATCCCTTCCCACAGATGACCTATGGAGCCCAAGATTTATCCTGGTCATCAAGTGGACAGCTGAAGTACAATTTGTGTATCTTTTTAAGATCTACAGTAAATTCCAAAAAGCCAAACTATCAATTTTCACAATTTCAAATTATTCATAGAATGCTCCTTACTCCCAAAAAGCAACACAAAATGGCCTTGGTATTTGTTTTTCTATATATTAAAACTTTAAAATTCCCTTGTATCCTTCAGTCTTTTGCCTTGCTGACGATTCTTCCCCCTCCTTTAGTTATTACCAAATGAGGGGGTTCTTATTAAGCACAATAGCTGCCAAAATCATTATTGCTACTAGATGGAAATCCCCAGAACTGATGACTGCTCAACTCTGGCTTGTTTCGTTTTTTAATTGGATTCATTTAGAAATGGCCACTGCTAGAATTAATGAGGCTTCATCTAAATCTATCAACCTGTGGAAGTCGGCTGCTGATGTACTAAAGACTACATAGTCTATACTGTATAGCATCTCGTTTCTTTTTCATTTTTGCACCTTTGCTCTCACAATCTTATATATCCACAGATGACACTCCAGAGCCCCAGGCAGGGTTGGGGGTTATGATTTTGTTAAAATTGTTGTTTTTGCTATGATGTGATTTCCATGGTGGGAATATGGATACTAAAAGTATGTGTTGGTTGGGATTTGTTTTTACATTTGTTATTTGAAACATTTGGCTGTTCATTTTTTATTTATGGAAAATAAATAAAAATTTGATTCCAAAAAAAGATCTGCAGTATAATTGGGCGATGTGCTTTCGTCATGAATGAACCACACACACACACACAACCGTAACTGTCTGGGTGATTAATACAATTTCTAGGCATGATAACAACTGAAAGCAACATAAAAATATAGACAACTGTTGTTAAATCTTGTAATACGCTTAGGCTAATTATAACAGACATCATGCAATAAATAGCTTCATTTCAAAATCTAGATGTGCTAGAGAAACACTAAACACATATTTGAAATCTGAATGAAAAATACTACATAACCCACATAAAATTATTTCTGATGAAACTGACCTGTTGACCTGTGTTATTAGTCCTCCAGCTCATAAGCTCAATGAGAAGGCGGTTTAGCTAGTCGGACGCTTTACTAGTTTATAAGATTCTGAGACGTCCTGAGCAGTGTTCCCCATAAGTCTTTTTTATAGGATACAGCAGATACATTTATCCATTAGAAACAGTAAGATTAGCACTTTTTCATTATAATTTAGTGATTATTCCTTATGGTTTTCTTTCAAATACAGAATGAACAAATGTTTGGTTTTTATCAAAGAAATACTATAAAGTCAAGTATGACTTAAAAAATTACCCTTTCAAAAAGTTATCTTGTAAAATGAAGGAAAACATTGAAACGGAGTTTGTTTTTGTGCATCTTAACTAAAGTCTTCTCTACGTTTATTTTAGGAAGGTACCTTTACTAGTAATTTTTATTTGGGTTAGGGTGCATTTCCCATGCTGTTTTACCTTAAATGATCTTCTCTTGCTTTTTTTACAAAAAAAAGATGTAGTCCTTAAAGAAATCTGCTCATTTTACTTACAAAATATCACAGTCCCAAATGTAAACTTAATGACAAAAGAACTATTTATTCAACAGATGAGGCTATAAATCTATTAAACTTGAGAAAGATGTTTAATCAGATGTTATTTACTTTGTTGTATTTATCTTTCATTGCATGTTTCACTTTGCGTTTTTGATCACAGTATTAAAGAAATCTCTTATTATATTGAAATAGGTTTTCCGTCGTGTCCGCGATATTCAGCCATGACCACTCCCCTCCACACGGCTCGCCCAGTCGTTACGCCTTCTATGCACATCCTCTCTCTGTACCACACCATGACACTCTCAGTGCTAACTCACCCTTCAACGCTGTTGGTTATAATGGCAAAGCAGAAAATCGAATTATTTATTCAAGAACATCGAATTTTAGATCGGTATATAAAAAGAAGGTCAAGATCTGATCAAGAATGTCAAAAAGAAAAAGAAAATGAACAAAAAAGAGCTGCATATAATAAAAAAAATCAAGAACAAAGAGAATTGTCCAATAAACAAAGAGAAAAATATCCCAAACAATATGCAAACAGAAATGCAAAAAAAAGCTTCATTTATAGAATGTAAGTTAGAAGATAAAGTAATTAAGAATATTGTTTTTGATTAATAATTCATTTACTTTTTACTACGTTTTATATTATTCATTGACATTTACAATAGAACGTTGTAGTGAAATACTCACGTAACTGATTTCTTTTATCCAAGCACCGCCTTCCTCCCGCACACTCTTCTATATACCATCTCTTTAAATACAATCGCTTTCTCTAACGGAGGAGCACCCCAATGCCCTTTGAGCAGCTCAGCCACGAGATAGCGGGCGCCCAGTGCCCACCCCCTGGGGTTGGAAAGCCAAGCAGCACCATGGTAATTAAAAAAAAAAAAAATGGTACGGTGGGATGTATTTTTCTGGATATTCGCACAATAACGGAGTAGAAAGAAGATCTTTTCTTTTAATAGCTGCTTGTTATTTCATGGAGGGGTGTTAATTGCAAGTACCATTTTTATTTTGACAGCATATTTTCTGCTTGTGATGTCAATTATTTGCATCCAAGATATGTGCATTGTGATCAACGGAGCAGCACAGTGGCAGTCCGCAGCCAGACTCTCTTGAAATTTCATTTAAATTTTATCCATTCATCTGCTCTACTCTCCATTGTGGTTATACTAAAGAACTAAATTGAAATCTTACTGCATGCCAGGAGTTAATTTTTGAGGTCAACTGCACGAGATGTGGCTATTAACATTAGACCAATCAGGCAAATATTGTTACTGTCAAACCCCATATTAGCTTTACACAAGCTATAGTAGGACCTGTGTCGTCCAAACAGTTCTACTTGTGGTTTTTCTCTCCATAGACAATTATCCTGAACAGATTGGGGAAGGACTGGCGTTACTCTTAGACAGCAGAGTTTTCCGCCTTGCTATTCTCCCATGAATCCCATTTTTATCCAGTCTCTTTCTAACCATTGAATCATGGACACAGCTTAGCTGCAGGTCTTGTTCTGCTGGGACTTCTTCAATGAGGCGTTGCTGTGCCTTTGGGGTTATTTTGGCAAGCCGGCCTCTCTTGGGACCCTTCACCAGAGTTTTAAATGTTCTCCATTTGGACATAGTTGCAGAGAGCAGGAGCCTTGTAACCATTTACTTATTGATACGCGTCAAAAACTTTTTTGATACCATCTTCTAGAACTTCCTTTGACCAAGGTATAGTGTTTCACTATAAAAATTTTGTGGTAAACACTTCCCTCTCATGGTAAAGGATCAACATATGGTCAGGTTTAGATTCAGCTGGAATCAAACACACTTGGCTATGAGTCTTAACAAAACTGGGTACAAAAATATAATTTTTTTTAATCACATGAATCGATAAAGGTGAATCATCTGAATTCAAATATCTAATCAGGCACTATCCCTCAAGGATTTTAAGTGACAACAATTACAGTTTTCAAAATCTTAGTCACACCCAGTAATGCACAGTGAAATGGAGCCCAAAAGCCATGTGTTACAAGGGGAGCCCCAGACACCACGAGCAGAGGCTAAGATGGCAGCCACACCACTTAAACCCTGCCCTGTTCTTACAAATCTAGCAACACCGTGACAATGAATAAAAAATAGCAGCAATCAACGGCAGGCATGTGACGAAGAGATTTCGGAGAGCACATTTACACAAGACACCAATTGATCAATACTCCTAAATGCCACAAGTCTGACTGCTAGCTACTCCGCACTTTTGTGGCCCAAGCGTTCTATTATATGCTGGTAAACCGTCTTGTGAAGTTAAGGCGTGCATGTCCAAGCATTAAAGCAACTTTGCAATGTTTACGCTGGTTACCTTTATCTAACACTGCATTTTGTCTAAAGATCTGAAACCATTCACTGTGACAAATATACAAAAATTGAGAATACTGAGAAAGCAGCAAATACTTTTTTCACAGCACTGTAATTGAAACATCCATGCCATGGGTGCCAATTCTGAACACCCACTTTAATGAGTTGAATTCCTTTAATGAGTTGTAAGTGCATTGCAGGTGAAGTACAAGTAATTAGGGCTTCAACTGCACATTTTGGTCCATAATGTTACACGCCACCTGTAGGACACATAAGAGAGGTTGGCAGAGGGGTCGGTCGGGCGGTGTGTGTTTTGCAGAGAAGCGTTACACTACCTTTCTGGTGTCATGACAGACCCTGTGGGTTTGTGACCCACTGAAGGAGTCCATCCAGAATCCTCTGTGACCTTCCAGTGGTGATGCTGCTGCTTTGAATTGAGTGCGATTGTCAAAGTGGTTGGGGTATTTCATCTGGGGTCAGCTACAGCCCACAGGTTGGGAAATGTTTTTGTACAGCATTTTATTTAGAGTGCTCATTAAAAAAACGCTTAAACTAAATCTGGGCCTAGTAGTCTGCAAAAAGCAGAAGGTGTTATGTCATTTTTTTTTTGCAACATTACGAGGCACATGGCTGCCATAAATAGTTTAAGAAAGGGAACACTCTGCTGGGAAATCACAAGAGATGCCATTTTTGACTTTGATGCGAAGAGAGGGAATGCACACTGAATGAAGTATCTACTAAATCACAACGCCAGAAATACTGTAAATGGATTTGCAGGCCGGTAAGCCGTAAGACGTCTGCCTTGTCCATGTTTTTAACCCTTCGTTACTCGGGTGGGGTGTTGCACACGCCAGTTGCCAAAGTTATGCATATTTCTCATAGATGGTGTGAAGTGGAGCTTTGATGCCTTGAGTAGCTGCAAGTTGACTAACATATTGCGCATTCAAGAGCGCGCGTCAGTTAGGGTTGGACCCTTGAGCTGATAACGTCGTATTACGTCATTCTGGGTGTTTAGCACCCCACCAGAGTAACCCGCAGAGCATCGTTGGTATTTCACACCCCAATCGAGCATTGGCAAATGACATTTTACAGTAAGCTTTTGTTGCTGGGTTCCATTTATAGCTTATTTGCTTATGACGAAATTCCACCGTTTACAGAGGAGTTACGAGGAAGCCCAGGATAGACTTGTCAGATTTTTGGACCCTGTTCAAGAACAACATTGTCAAAGACAGGCCAGAAGTTCTCATCTCAGCAAAGAGATGCAACTGAAGCTCAAAATAATAACCGGAGAAAGTTCTGCTGCAAACCCACCACCAGCAAAGAAACCAAAAACAGGCAAGGTGTGAGGAATGTCCAAGGAGTAAAAACAGAAAAACAAGATCCTGCAGTAAACACATATGCATGGAACATTTGGTTCCAACCTGCAATCAGTGCGCCACAAGTTCCCAACAAACACAGGAACAGTGGAACTTTCCATGAAGTTGTGACCACTTTTGAAATGGACAGAATGAATGTATACGGTATAGAGAAATGAAACTTTTTTTTTATTCCCACCTGTAATTATTGAAAAAGAAATTTTAGACAGTGATTTAGTAAACATGAAAAGCCAGAGAATGCTTCATGTCATAGTAAAGATTAATTAAATAGCATTTTAAATATTTCTTACTATCATTTCTCCATAAACAACATTGGGGTGCAATACACCCCAGCCGAGCACTTATGAGAGTTCACGAAACCCGAGTAACGAAGGGTTAAACTCATCTGTCTCGTTTTAAGACTGAATGACCGATTCCCTTTTCTCTGAACACGGCAGGCACAGGAACAACCAAGTCACTCTGACCTTCGCTCCACTGGAAGCAAACGTAGCCTTTGGGAAGCTCATGTCAGAAGACAACCGTCTCTTTATGAACTTTTGGGTTTGTGTTTACAGGATGAGTGTGATTGGCTACTTTGAACTCAGAAGACTAACACGAATGGTCATTTGAGCAAGTAAGTGTGCAAGCAACTTCAACCCAGTCGCACTGAAGAATGCCCACCAACTGGGCAAACAAATATTGTGAACTTAAAGCTACTAGCAAAAACATCTGGCCAAACGTGTCCTACTTGTACGAAAATGTCGTAAAATATTCAAGTTTTATATTGTGCCTTTCTAGTGGAATACCATCAAAGAGTGTGTTATGAGAATATAAATACTGGACTATTCAAAATGAAAGAGCAGACTTATTTCAAACAAACTGTATGAGACAGAAACCCATTCCGCACATCACTGGATAGAGGAAAGTTCAAAGTTTGGTATTATGGTCCTTGAGGTTGCACATAATCAACATGAGCACTGTGTGTAGCGCAACAAACCTCAAAACGGTAGACCATTTCTTGCCACACACGAGTCAACTGGTCCCTAGTTACGGAGTTCACAGCTTCCTTAATTCGATGACGCAAATGTTGAAGATTAGCGGGCACAGGTGAAACAAACACTCTTTCTTTAATGTACCCCCGTAGATAAAAATCGCGGGGTTGAAGGTCTGGAGACCTGGGAGGCCACTGATGATGAGCAAGATCTTGTCCAACTCCATTGTCCTGGAATGGTGGTGTTCAGGTAATGCCGGACCTCCACGCAAAATGATTTCTCTTGTGGTGTTGCCGCCATTTTACTATGAACGTGAAACAGCACTCGGTGGCATTCACTGGTACTTTTAGGTGGGCTTCTAAACTTTGAACTTTCCTCTACCCAGTGATGATAATAATATATTTTATTTATTCAAGGCGCCTTTCTGAGAACTCAAGGACACCGAACAATAAATAAATAAATAAAGACATATTATAAACAACTTAAAACATCAGAAAAAAAACAGAACATATAAAATTAAAACCAAACAAAGCCACTGTAATCATAGAGAAAAAGCCATTTAAAACAGATATTTTAAGTTTACATTTGAAGTTTTAAAATGATTCGATATTTCTAAGCTCAGTAGGTAGTGAGTTCCAGAGCTCTGGAGCAGAATGGCTGAATGCTGTGCTGCCAATGGTGGTTAGACGGGCGATCAGATGAATGGAGGAAGAGGATCCAAGATTACGGGAGGGAATGGCAATATGAAGAAGGTCGGACAGATATGGAGGGGCAAGGTTATTAAAGGCCTTAAATGTTAACAGCAGAATTTTAAAATCAATTTGAAACTTAATGGGGAGCCAATGAAGCTGCTGCAAAACAGGAGTAATAT
Organism: Polypterus senegalus; assembly: GCF_016835505.1. NCBI lineage: Eukaryota > Metazoa > Chordata > Cladistia > Polypteriformes > Polypteridae > Polypterus > Polypterus senegalus. The sequence goes on along the minus strand of NC_053160.1, from coordinate 36,115,893 downwards.
GGTGACTAGACGGGGTTCGAGTAATGATGTGAGCTGCAGAATTCTGGACTAGCTGAAGCTTATGGAGAGATTTATTAGAGAGACCAAAGAGGAGCAAATAGTCCAGACGAGAAGTAACAAGACTGTGAACAAGAATGGCAGTGGTATGGGGAGTGAGGGAGGGAGGGGCGGATGCGATTTAATATTACGTAGGTGGAAGTACAGTAAGCAGACCGGGTGAGGTTATTAATGTGAGATTGGAAAGATGGAGTACTGTCAAGGATGACACCCAGACTCTTGACCTGAGGTGATGGGGAAACAAAGGAGTTTTCAATAGCAAGTGTAAGATTATCGGCTTTGGATAATGATGATTTTGTCCCATTGAGGAGAACCTCAGTTTTTAATTTAAGAAAATTCGAAGAAAACCAGGATTTAATTTCAGTAATGCAGTCCATAAACGAAGATGGTGGAAAGGAAGAGGTGGGTTTACTAGCAAGGTAGAGCTGGGTGTCGTTAGCATAACAGTGAAAATTGATGTTATATTTACAAAAGATGTTGCCAAGGGGAAGACGGTAAATAATAAAAAGAAGTAACAGCGGTGGTTTGGGATGTGAAAGTGTTAAGCTGAATGGACTGAGTGCAGCCTGAGAGGCAGGAGCTGAACCAGTCTAGTGGAGTGTGGGTAATGCCAATCAGAAATGATCTAGTTAGGAGTGTGATATGACAAATAGTATCAAACAATGATGTGATGTGCGGAATGGCTTTCTGTCTTATACAGTTTGTTTGAAATAAACTGTTGAAATCTGCTCTTCCATTTTGAATAGCTCTGTGTAGCTGTTTAAAGATGCACATTCTTGTAACAGACAGTCTGAGTATCAAATTCATAATCACCTACCTTCACACCTTCAATTGTTCTTATCCTGAACGACATCACCTTTACAGGAGAAGACGACTCACTTGTGGTGTCCAACTTTGGCCTGGCCGGTGTATTGAATGAATCCCCTTTTAGTCATACCATTCCCAAAACCCACTTGAACCATTCGGAGGCAGGATCCATCCCCGCACTGAGCCAGAGAATTAATAAATTAATAAAGCAAACTCCGCCAGGGCTGCCCTTTGTCACCTATTCGGTTCCTAACTTTTAAGGACTTTTTATTTGTTAAGGAGTCAGGATTGGTTCACTGCTTTTTGCAGATGATGCTGTCCTGTTTGCTGCATCAGGCCGCAATCTTCAGCTCTCTTTGGATTAGCTTGCAGCTGACTGTGAAGCGGCTGGGATGGGAATCAGCACCTCCAAATCCGAGACCATGGTCCTCAGCCGGAAAAGGGTGGAGTGCCCTCTCAGGGTTGGGAGCGAGATCCTGCCCCAAGTGAAGGAGTTCAAGTATCTCGGGGTTTTGTTCACGAGTGAGTAAAGAATGGACCGTGAGATCGACAGGCGAATCAGTGCGGCGTCCGCAGTGATGCGGCTCTGCACTTTCTGTCGTGGTGAAAAAGGAGCTGAGCCGTAAGGCAAAGATCTCAATTTACCAGTTGATCTACGTTCCTACCCTCACCTATGGTCATGAGCTATGGGTAGTGACAGAAAGAACAAGATTGCGAATACAAGCAACTGAAATGAGTTTCCCCCACAGGGTGTCTGGGCTTTCCCTTAAAGATAGGGTGAGAAGCTCAGTCATCCGGGAGGAGCTCAGAGTAGAGCCGCTGCTCCTCCGCATCGAGAGAAGTCAGATGAGGTGACTATCAGGCAGGAGACTCGCATCCATGACCAAACTTTGTAATATCCATCCATCCATTATCCAACCCACTATATCCTAACTACAGGGTCAAGGGGGTCTGCTGGAGCCAATCCCAGCCAACATAGGGTGCAAGGCAGGAAACAAACCCTGGGCAGGGTGCCAGCCCACCACATGGAACACACACACCAAGCACACACTAGGAACAACGTAGGACCGCCAGTGCACCTAACCTGCTTGTCTTTGGACGGTGGGAGGAAACCCACGCAGACACGGAGAGAACGTGCAAACTCCACACAGGGAGGACCTGGGAAGTGAACCTCAGGTCTCCTGTGAGGCAGCAGTGCTACCCACTGTGCCACCATGCCGCCCCTTTGTAAAATCACCACTCAGAAATACAATTACCCCATGTTGCCAGGAGCGAGGTCGGTATCATTACGACTTTGACGACGACAGGCCATTCCACCCAAAAAAGCCTGTCAACAACTCGCTTGCCAAAGCTACGTTTCTGTTTAAAAACACTGCCATTAGTTGCCATTTACGCCATTTGTTGACACTAAAACAGCATTTTTAATGTCTGGAAACAGACTTCTTAAAAAGCCAACTTGGCATTGTAATGCGAACGGGTGAAAACAGTTTTAAACATGCAGTCTCTGCGAGCTCTGGTCGTTTGTGCTTATTTCATGGCCCATCCCCAGTCGGATTCTGAACATTACAACATCTCTCTCATTCTTTCAAGACAGCCATATTCCAGCACAGTGGACAGAAAGGAGTTACTTTCCATTGGTCCTTACTGTGCTGCTGTTTTAAATTGTGGTTTGTACAGCTTGAATGTCGTATAAAAGTGCAAAAGGCAGTCTGTGGCCGGCAGCATTACAAGCCCTTCAAGGATTTCTCTAGAGGTGCACACGCGCCCGCTGGAATTGAACGTCTGAATATCAGATGAGCTTTCGGCTGGTTTTATGTGAACAGAGAACTTTTGTAAAGGAAGAGAATAACGCTCTTGTGGGCCGAGGTCATTTTAGTTACTTTTTTATAAAAATGCGGTAGTGTGGACAAAGGCAAAATGGCACCAAATGATGCTTTGAACAACAATATTTATTTCTATAGCACAGTTTCATACAAATGATGGAGCTCAAAGTGCTTTACAGGATTTAAAAATAAAATTAGGGAACGCTAATTAACATACAATAAAAGTAAAGTCCGATGGCCAGGGAGGACAGAAAAAAACAATAGAAACTCCAGACGGCTGGAGAAAAGAAAAAAAAAAAATCTGCAGGGGTTCCAAGGCCACGAGACCACCCAGCCCCCTCTAAGCATTCTAGCTGACATAAATGACCTCAGTCAGTCCTCATGGCATTCAGGGGTCACATGGAAGGTCCTCCTCTCAAGCACACTACCCGCTAACTCTCCATGTGACCGATGCTGTTAGTTTGTAATTTACCCTCAAGTCAGTTTACAGCCGTGTCCCCCCTAATTATAAAAACAGCTTGGGGGCACTGTATTATTCCCCATTTTATTTTAATTTTTTTTTTTTTTAAACACTATTTACTTAAGGGCTGCACTGTGGCACGGTGGGTAGCACTGCTCCCTCGCGGTAAGGAGGCCTGGGGTTTCCTCCCACAGTCCAAAGACATGCAGGTCAGGAGCCTGGTGTGTAGGCCCAACAGTGGGCTGGCGCCCTGCCTGGGGTTTGTTTCCTGCCTTGTGCCCTGTGCTGGCAGACCCCCCGTTACCCTGTGTGAGGATATAGCAGGTTGGAAAAATGGACTGTTTACTTAAACTAATAAAACACAATAGACAGCCGACAGATGGCAGCAGGCTCTCCATGACATTTGCTGGACAAGACCTCCGTTATGTTAACAGTTTTGATTATCTGGCCTTTCAAGTTTGTGGACTTTATTGGCGTGGTGTACAATATAACAGTGAAAGCTAAAAGCCGTGCGCTCCTGGGGATGTAGCTCCATTTTCAAAACGACACAATCAACATCTGGCCATAAAACAATACCTTATGGCTTTGTATGCCAGTCAGTTAACTAAATAAAGAGAACCGTTTTGCACGACTGTCTGCTGAGAGAATCACAAGGCAACCGTCAGAAGTACGCAGATTCAAAAAATAAAACAGCAGTGCTGTGCTTATATGGCAAGAACGTTATATGGAATTTAAATGCATGAACCGCACGGTCAGGCCGTCGGGTAGCAGCACTCCGAGTCCTGACATGAGGGCCACTTAGAAGCACAAGGTCTCCAACCCCAGCTCAATCGCCTTTTTGTATGAATTAGCGATGCTAGGATTTTGTGCTCGTCGTCCTCTCAAAGCCACACAGTCCCTGACAACTGAGCCTGCCAGAAGACGTCAGCAGTCACCAGGCTCGCTACAATAATTTAACAGGTAGTAAATAAAAGCCAACTCGTGCCAGCCTCTCTCCGCTGTACTACTGGTTTGAAGTCAACACCGATTTCCTCAATGTGTCATGTAGGCCGCATTTCTCCTCTCTAGCCAATTAGAAACGACTTATTTTTATTTCTTTCTCCACTGCCATATTAAAAAACAAAAAAATAAATATAATCACATTTAGGGAAATTCTCAAAATGATTTAGAGTTCAGGCAACAGAAGTGGTTCTGTTGGAAGCCAAAAATTGGGAAAACAGAAATCGGGAGTACTTTTCCCCTCCTTGGTTAAAACAAGCCTAAGTAAACTGGTGCCATTCATTCACAACTGGAAATAATCCACAGCTTGAACAGCAAGTTGATTTTTTTTTTTGTTTTATTTAATTTTTAAATTCCTAGCAGCCTCAGGATCACCGTGCCACTAGGCCACTTCAGCGGTTCACATTGGGGCTGCGGTCATTTTGGTAGTCCGTTAGTAAATCGCCTTCACAACAGCAAACCTGTTCATCTCAATTCCAACTGCCACCAGACTAAAGCAGTGTGTCTTGCACTTGTTTCTCTGACCCAATTTTGCATCTTTTGTGGCTTTGAGACCCAGAATCGCTGCTGATTGTCAACATTGGGGGGTCTCCCCTTGGAGAATCAATGTAGGTCGCAGAGGGTCAATGGTGGTTGATTAAACTGCCAGCACCAACCTATAAGACGACACTATGGGAAGTGTATGCGACCCTTTCCAATCGAGTATGACTGATTCATGACTCTGCGCGACCAAATTCAGATAACACCCAACCTAAAGTGGGTTGCAGCTCAGTTAAGAGCCCATGTCCTAAAGGAATACGGTATTTGTCTGGGTTTAGGTTCTGTGCCTGCCTCTCTTGAACTGAAAAGACAACATCAACTTCTGAACTGCATTCCAAGAATAGTCAAATCCACAAATACAGATGCCAAGAATACGGGACCTCCATGTATATACAGTAGTGGCCACAAGTCTTGGCAGTGACAAATGCTGTGTTTTGTAAAATTTGTGGCTTCAGTTTCTGTGACGACAATTCACATTGTTTTTATATTGTTGTGCAGAGAGATCAGAGGCATATTAATTCATTGCAAAGAGCTTTATTAGCATACAAAGTTAACTTTAGCACAAAAGGCCATTTTCACTTATTTTGGCCCTGGCGCAAAATGATCAGCTAAACATGTCCAGCAACTGCTAGGACCATCTCCTCCTGAGCGGTCAGCTACAGAACGATGTTGCCTCCAGTGCAGCACTTGACTTGTTATTGCAAGCAGGTGGATGCGAGTTCATCTGAGGTGAAGACTTGGACAAGAAGGGCAGCAAAGAGGCCATTTCTGTACCAAAAAACAAAAACAAGACAAGGACAGACTGAAATTCTGCAGGAAGTACAAGGATTAGACAGCAGAAGACTGATGCAGTTATTTCTTCAGATGAATCCTCCTTCCGACTGTTTGAGACATCTGGGAAAATCGATTGTCCGGAGAAGGAAAAGGTAAACACCACCATGAGTCCTGTGTCGTGCCAACAGTGAAGCATCCCGAGACAATCCATGGTTGCTTCTCATCCAAGGGAGTGGGCCCACTCACAGTTCTGCCCAAGAACACTGCCATAAATAAAGAATGGTATCAAAATGTCCTCCAAGAGCAACTTCTCCCAACAATCCAGGTGCAACTGGGATGATCTGTGTATTTTCCTGCATGATGGAGCACCATGTCATAAGACATGAGATAATGAAGTGGCTCAGAGATCATAACACTGAAAGTTTGGACCGGTGGCTAGGAAACTCCCCAGATCTTATTCACATTGAGAACCTGTGGTCAGTTCTCAAAAAGCAGGTGGACAAGCAGAAGGGCACAATTTGTGATCAATTCCATGTACTAAAGGCAAGAATGGATCAACGTCAGTCAGTATTTGGCCCAGAAGCTGATATCCAACATGCCAGAGCGAATTGTAGAAGGTATGAAGGGTCAGCACTATAGACTCTTTACATAAATTTGATGTATTTGCCAATAAAAGCCTTATGATTCATGTTTATAATTGTTCAGTATACCATAAAAACATAAAAAAAAAAATTAGAAAATGCTGAAGCAGCCAAGTATGCAATGCAACATTTGTGTCACTGCCAAAACTTTTGGCCACTACTGTAAAAAAAGACTCCATGATTGGTCTAGAATCTGTATATCGTATATACTCGCGTTTAAGTTCTCCCACGGATAAGTCGGGCTTGATTTTACCGTATAATTTTCGATACTTTATAATGTCACTCGTATAAGTCGAATGCGGAAAACTCACACTATCGGTACAAGAGATTATGATGTGCTAATGGCCACCTGAGAGAGTAACCACGGAGCACACAGCCTTTTTTTCCCCCCCCTATGTATTGTGCCTAAGTGACCACACGGTAATAACTGAACTATTCTGAAGCGACGTTTGTACTGATTTATGCTTTGTGTCTTACGCCCTCATACACCATTATCGTAAGAGCATACCTAATCTATGATGGAGCATTCGATCAGAAGAAAATATGAAGCTGGTTTTAAATTAAACATCATTGAAGTGGCGAAAGAAATTGGTAACTGTGCTGCTGTAACAAAACTCTGTGTGTCTGAGAAACAGGTGCAAGATTGGAGGCGGCAAGAAGATGCAAAAAAAAAAAACAAATTGTCGCATTTTTGAACGGGCGTATAAGTCGGGTCTATTTTTATGATCAACTTATACACAAGTATATACAGTAATTCTTAATTCTATGGAGAAGGAGAAGGCGACCAATACAGTAGTGTACTACAGTTACAGTGGGATGCAAAAGTTTGGGCAACGTTGTTAAAAGTCATTATTTTCCTGTATAAATCGTTGGTTGTTACGATAAAAAATGTCAGTTAAATATATCATATAGGAGACACACACAGTGATATTTGAGAAGTAAAATGAAGTTTATTGGATTTACAGAAAGTGTGCAATAATTGTTCAAACAAAATCAGGCAGGTGCATAAATTTGGGCACCACAGAAAAGAAATGAAATCAATATTTAGTAGATCCGCCTTTTGCAGAAATTACAGCCTCTAAACGCTTCCTGTAGGTTCCAAAGAGAGTCTGGATTGTGGTTGAAGGTATTTTGGACCATTCCTCTTTACAAAACATCTCTAGTTCATTCAGGTTTGATGGCTTCCGATCATGGACAGCTCTCTTTAACTCACACCACAGATTTTCAATTATATTCAGGTCTGGGGACTGAGATGGCCATTCCAGAACGTTGTACTTGTTCCTCTGCATGAATGCCTCAGTGGATTTTGAGCAGTGTTTCGGGTCGTTGTCTTGTTGAAAGATCCAGCCCCGGCGCAGCTTCAGCTTTGTCACTGATTCCTGGACATTGGTCTCCAGAATCTGCCGATACTGAGTGGAATCCATGCGTCCCTCAACTTTGACAAGATTCCAAGTCCCTGCACTGGCCACACAGCATGATGGAACCACCACGATATTTTACTGTAGGTAGCTGGTGTTTTTCTTGGAATGCTGTGTTCTTTTTCCTCCATGCATAACACCCCTTGTTATGCCCAAATAACTCAATTTTAGTTTCATCAGTCCACAGCACCTCATTCCAAAATGAAGCTGGCTTGTCCAAATGTGCTTGAGCATACCTCAAGCGGCTCTGTTTGTGCTGTGGGTGGAGAAAAGGCTTCCTCTGCATCACTCTCGCATACAGCATCTCCTTGTGTAAAGTGCGCCGAATGGTTGAACAATGCACAGTGACTCCATCTGCTGCAAGATGATGTTGTAGGTCTTTGGTGCTGGTCTGTGGGTTGACTCTGACTGTTCTCACCATTCGTCGCTTCTGTCTATCCGAAATCTTTCTTGGTCTGCCACTTCGAGCCTTAACTTGAACTGAGCCTGTGGTCATTCAAGCTTCAGGTCATTTGAGAGTTGTTTTGTGACCCCCATGTTGCTACTCTTCAGACAACATTAAAGGAGGAGGGAAACTTACAATTGACCCCCTTAAATACTCTTTCTCATTATAGGATTCACCTGTGTATGTAGGTCAGGGGTCACTGAGCTTACCAAGCCAATTTGAGTTCCAATAATTAGTTCTAAAAGTTTTGGAATCAATAAAATGACAACGGTGCCCAAATTTATGCACCTGCCCGATTTTGTTTGAACAATTATTGCACACTTTCTGTAAATCCAAGAAACTCCATTTCACTTCTCAAATATCACTGTGTGTGTCTCTATATGATATATTTAACTGACATTTTTTATCGTAACAACCAATGGATTTATACAGGAAAATAATGACTATTAACAAGGTTGCCCAAACTTTTGCATCCCACTGTATGTATCTGGATATAAAACTAACTGAGTTTTCTTCTTTTGCATGTATGAAAACCTGTGGGAATTTAAAATCAAAGAATTTTATTGGTATTTGCAAAATGAAAATGTCATTTTTAAGCATTGTTACAAGACAATTAATGTTACTCTGGCAACACTGCAAACTACAGATTCTCATGATGGACAAACAGATGCAATTTAAAAAAGACTATGGGACTTTCACCTTGTCATGCAAGAGAGACGGAGAACAGCTACTTTTTGCTCAGGTGGAAACGCACATCCTGACTGCAGAAAACTGTGATGAATAGTGAAACTGGTGAGCGCCGTTTAAATACAGACAAAATAAATAAATAATGGGAATGAGGCACAGCACATTTTTCCCTCCACTGTCAGCTAACAAGACTTTTATCAAAACCTGCAAACTAAATAGCGTTGCACACATTTGCTTATGTATGAAATTTCAGTAAATCATTTATTGTGACGACAGTACATTATAATCAACATACTGTGTTTGGAGCACCCCAGAATTTGAAACACATTCATATATACTAAAATGAATCACTAGAAATATGAAATATTCTAATCGCTAGTACTGGCAGACATCAACATGATAGAGTGGTTGGCAGGTTGTGTGTTCACATTCTTACTTCTCTATTCAATCAAAAGAGATTATAGTGGGATACATTACTCCATTTTAAAAAAAAAAAAAAAAAAAAAAAACACGGGATCTAAATAACAGCCACATTTTTACTGTATGGATAAAGTTTAAACTTTTTGATCAGTCCAAAACAAGGATAATAACTGAACTGCAATACTGTAAAATTTGAAAAACATCAAACTATTGTGGAATATCTGGCAACCTGCACCCCACTCCTATTATCCACAAGCTGGTAAAATCACAACCTTTTAATTCAAGTGTTATTATTATGAATCAAAGGATCCTAAAAGCAGGAGTTAGAAACCTCAGGATATTTCAAGCTTATAATGTTATAACTAAGCCAGTGTTTTTTTGTTTTTTATATAAAAAGGATAAGTCAAAATGTTTTTTTCATGAATTTTATTTGCCAATTGTAATGCAGCAGTACTTCAACTGTGACTGACAAGCAAAGAATAAATGATGGATTTACATTGAAACTGCAATTACAAATGCTACAGTGACAATCAATGTGTCACGGGCACACTAGTTTTTATAGAACTATGCAATATTTAAACCAAAGAGGAGAACTAGGCAATAAATTTCAGTTATGAAATAAAAACATCAAACTTTAAAAGCCTTAATACAACAGAAATTAACAGTCATGCATTTTTATGTAAATCATAAAAAGGTGCTGATTGCACTATGCATTGTAACAACTACTGCAAGACTATATTTTAGAGCAAGTTTTGAAGAAATTCACTAACACAAAATAACCTCTGCAAATCTATGTCTTATTCTCCATTCTTGGCTACACCAGTGCCACAAGTGTTTTGATGCTTTCCATTGCCTTGAACACCAAGATTAGACATTGTTAAAATCAAGTTATGTCAAATTTCAGACACATTCAACCACACACACACACTTGTGATTTTTCATGAAAGACTGATAACTCATTTAAAACGGTTCAGGGAATTACAAATAAAAGCAAAAAACAAAACACAAGTGATGCTGCCTGCATGACTGTCGAATGCCACTGTTCTATTTCTCTTTCGAGCAATAAACAAATCCATAATTTAGATACAGGAAGTAAATTACTATGGGTTTAAAACCATCACATGGAATACTTCCCCATACTATTTTTTAATGTAGAAAAAAAAAAAAAGATATATCCCTCACTAAAAAGACAATTTTCTGCAGACCAAAAGGAAGGATTTAATAAATCCGAAAAATAAAAACTGTTCCCTTGAACAAGGTGCAAACTAGAAAATTAAACTTCTCTCTTACATCCAACTAGAGACATACATTCCTTTTTTATACACTCAAGTGATTTATATTTGTATCCATTAGAATTTTCAGAAAACTGAACTAGAATGGGAGTTACACTTCTGTACGTGGTGTTACTACATACAGCACAACCAAAACAAACTCAAAGTAGTCAAAAGGGTGGAGGGCGAGGGAGGACAACTGTAAAAACACAAAAATAACTCCATTTACACTGTCAATTTAAATTAGTGTGTTGCTTTGAAGTCGCTAACAAGGTTCATTTTTAATAGCTATCATAGTCTTTTTTGTCTTTCTTGCCTTCTCCTTCAAACCCATCCACACCATCACTGTTGTCCCGTCTCCTTTTTCTGTTGTTGCGCACATTAAAACGAGGGTTCATCTGCGGCAAAGGATCCATTCCCAAAACTTTGTGAATCTGACGGAATGCAAGCAGTCTCAGAGCAAACTGGAAAAAAGAAAATGCAGTGAAATTAAGTCAAATACTTTAAGTTCAAATCAATTTTTCTGAATAAGCATTCAACTTTTTTTTTCCCCCTAGAACTCACTCATATGTATTATTGTTAAACACCAAGTATGACGGCCAGCATTACGCTACCTTCTGGGCGTACGGGAGGTTTAGTCTATGGACCCAAAGAGCATGAAGATCATACCGGATAGGCAGCAGTGCCATTTAAGTAAAAGAAAAGTTTCAACAACTACATGAAACATAAAATATACACCAGAGTTATCCAACTGCTTAATTTTCATAACAAGGTGCTCTTTGTTTGAAATGGATTGCCATTAATACAAAATCTAATTATGAAGTATGTGTGAGCACATACCTTGCCGATTTAAAATAGAACACTAAATACAACTGATTAGAAAAATGAAGCGAAGGTTTTTGTTTTTTTTTTTAAAGAATGATACTGTTCAATGCACGACTGTTTTGCATTTCAGTGCTATCAGTGGTAACACACTTTTGAAACCCAGCCACAAGGAATGCACAAACCAGTGTGCTTCTTTGTGCCGGTCCCAAGCCCAGATAAATGGGGAGGGTTATGTCAGGAAGGGCATCCAATGTAAAATGTTGCCAAATCAGTATGTGGACAACAATACAAAATTTCCATACCGGATCAGTCGAGCCCCAGGTTAACAACGACCACCACCGTTAGTCAACAGGGTGCTGGCAGAAACTGGGCTACTGTTGGCTGAAGAAGAGGGGGGAGACGTGTCCAGAGGCAGGAGGTGGAAGGTGAAGAAAGTGGAACGGAGGGTAGGAACTCTGAATGCTGGCAGTATGACTGGTAAGGGGAGAGAGAGTTAGCCGATATGCTGCAGAGAAGGAAGGTTGATATATTGTACGTGCAAGAGACTAAATGGAAGGGGAGTAAGGCCAGGTGGATCGGAGGTGGATTCAAAATTGTTCAAACATGGTGTGAATAGGAGGAAAAATGGAGTAGGGGTTATTCTGAAGAAACAGTATGTAAAGACTGTTTTGGAGATGAAGAGTGTCAGACAGAGTAATGATTATGAAGCTGGAAATTGGAAGTGTGATGATGAATGTTGTTAGTGCATGTGCACCGCAAGTTGGGTGTGCAGTGGGTGAGAAAGATTTTTGGAGTGAGTTGGATAAAGTGATGAACTGTGTACCCAAAAGACAAAGTGGTGATTGGAGCGGACATGTTGGTGAAGGGAACAGGTGATGGGTAGGTATGGTGTCAAGGAGAGAAATGAAGGTCAGAGGATAGTGGACTTTGCCAAAAGGATGGACATGGCTGTGGTGAATACGTATTTTAATAAGAGGGAGAAACATAGGGTGACGTACAAGAGTGGAGGAAGATGCACACAGGTAGATTACATTCTATGCAGAAGAGTCAATCTGAAGGAGATTGAAGACTGCAAAGTGGTGGCAGGGGAAAGTGTAGTTAAGCAGCATAGGATGACGGAGATCAAGAAGAGTAAGAGAGTGAGGGCAGAGTCAAGGATCAAATGGTGGAATTTGAAAAAGTAAGACTGCAAGGTTGAGTTTAGGGAGAAGGTGAGACAGGCACTGGGTGGTAGTGAAGAATTACCAGACAGTTGGAAAACTACAGCAGATGTAGTAATTGTGACAGCAAGAAGGATGCTTGGCATGACATCTGGACAGAAGGAATAAAAGGAAACCTGGTGGTGGAATGAGGAAATAAAGGAGAGAATACAGAGGAAGCGGATGGCAAAGAAGTGGGATAGTCAGAGAGATGCAGAAAGTACACAAGAGTACAAGGAGATAAGGTGCAAGGTGAAGAGAGAGGTGGCGAAGGCTAAAGAAAAGGCGTATGATGAGTTGTTTGAGAGGTTGGACACTAAGGAGGGAGAAAAGGACCTGTACCGATTGGCTAGACAGAAGGACTGAGCTGGGAAAGATGTGCAGCAGGTTAGGGTGATAAAGGATAAAGATGGAAATGTACTCACAAGCGAGGAGAGTGTGTTGAGTAGATGGAAAGAGTACTTTGAGAGGCTGATAAATGAGGAGAATGAGAGAGAGAAGAGGTTGGACGATGTGGAGATGGTAGATGACATACCTGTGGAAGCATGGAGGTGTTTAGGAGAGATGGCAGTGGAGTTTTTAACCAGAATGTTTAATGGCATCTTGGAAATGAGAGGATGCCTGAGGAGTGGAGAAGAAGTGTACTGGTGCAGATATTTAAGAATAAAGGGGGATGTGCTGGACTGTAGTAACTACAGGGGGATAAAATTGGTGAGCCACAGCATGAGGTTATTGGAAAGAGTAGTGTAAGCTAGGTTAAGAAGTGAGGTGATGATTAGTGAGCAGCAGTATGGTTTCATGCCAAGAAAGAGCACCACTAATGCAATGTTTGCTCTGAGGGTGTTGATGGAGAAGTAGAGAAAAGGCCAGAAGGAGTTGCACTGCGTCTTTGTGGACCTGGAGAAATCATAGGACAAGCTGCCTCGAGAGGAGTTGTGGTATTGTATAAGGAAGTCGGGAGTGGTAGAGAAGTAGTTAATAGTTGTACAGGATATGTACGAGGGAAGTGTGACAGTGGCGAGGTCTGCTGTAGGAGTGACAGATGCATTCAAGTTGGATGTGGGATTACATCAGGGATCAGCTCTGAGCCCTTTCTTATTTGCAATGGTGATGGACAAGTTGACAGACAAGATTAGACAGGAGTCCCCGTGGACTATGACATTGCTGATGACATTGTGATCTGTAGAAATTGTCGGGAGCAGGTTGAGGAGACAATAGAGAGGTGGAGATATGCTCTAGAGAGGAGAGGAATGAAGGTCAGTAGGAACAAAACAGAATACATGTGTGTAAATGAGAGAGAGTTCAATGGAATTGTGAGGATGCAAGGAGTAGAGTTGGCAAAAGGTGGAGGAGTTTAAATACTTGGGATCAACAGTACAGAGTAATGGGAATTGTGGAAGAGAGGTGAAAGAGTGCAGGCAGGGTGGAATGGGTGGAGAAGAACGTCAGGAGTGATTTGTGACAGACAGATATCAGCAAGAGTGAAAGGGAAGGTCTACAGGACGGTAGTGAAACCAGCTATGGTATATGGGCTGGAGACGGTGACCAGAAAGCAGGTGACAGAGCTGGTGGTAACAGAGTTAAAGATGTTAAGATTTGCACTGGGTGTGACGAGGATGGATAGGATTAGAAAGGAGTACATTAGAGGGTCAGCTCAAGTTAGACGGTTGGGAGACAAAGTCAGAGAGGCAGGATTGCATTGGTTTGGACATGTGCAGAGGAGAGATGCCGAGTATATTGGGAGAAGGATGCTAAGGATAGAGCTACCAGGGTAGAGAAAAAGAGGAAGGCCTAAGAAGATTTATTGATGCGGTGAGAGAGGACATGCAGGTGATGGGTGTAACAGAACAAGATGCAGAGGACAGAAAGATATGGAAGAAGATGATCCGCTGTGGCAACCCCCAACGGGAGCAGCCGAAAGAAGAAGTGGTAATACACTTTTGAGGCAGTATTTATATGAATAATCTCAGGAGGTATGAAATGTTTTATATTTCCTCTTCACATACCAGTTGGTAAAAGATCGAGAATTTTAGCATACTGCTCAAGAATGTAAGAGATTTCAAAATAAAGCTTCCTCTACCTGTGCCACATCTGAGATAGCGGGATATAAAATGTGCGCTTGTAGGCACAACTTTTAGTCCATGGAATCAATACAATATTAAGGTATTAACAAACGAAACATTGCATTCAGAGTGTCGACACATTCAATGAAGTTACGACTGAAAAGTAGGTGCCTGTATGAATAACCAAACATAGATCATATTTGGTAGGACAGGTATCTGAAGCAAACATGTGCTCACAGCATGGATTTTGAAGACATGGGGAAGGTGGAAACATATCATTAGTTTGGATATTGAAAGGTACAAAAATCTAAAATTGAAGTTTTACATTTATTCCCCCTAAGGTGCACAGAAAAGCTCTCTCCCCAAAACAAACAAAAACCGTATTTGTCAACTGTTGCCAACTCTGGATTCTGAAACACTTTCTTTGAAAGAAGCTTTTGGAGCATTTTCAATTAAGGAAATAAGTTAAACAGTACACGGAAATTAACACTTCATTCAACGCAAAAATAAGTTTACTTCACTGATGCAGTATATGACAAGTTTGTGGACTAATATTATGAATTTGTGCATTTTAGTATAAAAAAAAGGTAAAAAAAATGTTTAAGAACAAGCTTTATTAATCTTGAAAATGCTACCAGGGTTTAATAAAGTTTGTACTAATCATTGTTAACAGCAATCAGACAAGTTGTGGAGCATTGTGCAGTAAATACTGTATACTGCTTGAAGTCCAGGGGAGATTAAACGAGATACCCCTAAATAGGACTGTCAAATTAAAAATAAGTAAATACTGAAATATTTTCAAACACAGGTTAAAAGCTCTTGGTATAAAAACACACTTGGCACTTTAAAAACTTTTTTTTATATATATTTTTTTAAACTGGTATTTCTTCTTGTTTGCTTGTAATACGGCTGAAGTGCTTATAACTGGTGCACTGTTTTAAACACGCAAATTAACAGTGCAGTGCAAAGTGACACAGAATTCCATTTTTGTGAAGAGCTGTGTGTACAAAGTAAAAAAAAAAAATGGAACTAGACACACTGATAGCATCAAGTCAGTGAAACATCTGGGATATTGATCTGGACAGTTAAGTAGCAGAGGAAGTTGCTAATCAGCTTCAGTTGCTTTGGTGTTAATGAAATTAACAGGAGCATTAGAGGGCACCAATGAGATGACCCCCAAAACAGGAATGGTTTAATGGGTGGAGGCCACTGACATTTTTCCCTCCTCATCTTTTCTGACTGTTTTTTCACTAGTTTTGCTATTGGCTACAGTCAGTGTCACTACTGGTAGAATGAGGCGATACCTGGACCCTACAGAGGATGCACAGGTAGTCCAACATCTCTAGGATGGGACATCAATACGTGCCATTGCCAGAAGGTTTGCTGCATCTCCCAGCACAATCTCAAGGGCATGGAGGAGATTCCAGGAGACAGGCAGTTACTCTAGGACAGCCAGACAGGGCTGTAGAAGGTCCTTAACCCATCAGCAGGACCAGTATCTGCTCCTTTGGGGAAGGAGGAACAGGATGAGCACTGCCAGAGCCCTACAAAATGACCTCCAGCAGGCCACTGGTGTGAATGTTTCTCACCTGAGGGCCCGACGTCCTCTAGTGGGCCCTGTGCTCACTGCCCAGCACCATATAGCGAGACTGGCTTTTGCCATAGAATACCAGAATTGGCAGGTCCACCACTGGCACCCTGTGCTTTTCACAGATGAAAACAGGTTCACCCTGAGCACATGTGACAGACGTGAAAGGGTCTGGAGAAGCCATGGAGAACGTTATGCTGCCTGAGACATCGTTCGGCATGACCGGTTTTGGTGGTGGGTCAGTGATGGTCTGGGGATGCATATTCAAGGAGGGTCACACAGACCTCTAAAGGCTAGACAACGGCGCCTTGACTGCCATTAGGTATCGGGAGGAAATCCTTGGACCCATTGTCAGAACATTTGCTGGTGCAGTGGGTCCTGGGATCCTCTTGATGCATGACAATGCCCGGACTCATGTGGTAAGAGAATGCAGGCAGTTCCCGCAGGATAAAGGAATTGATACCACTGACTGGCCCCCACTTTCACCTGACCTAAATCCAATCTACACCTCAGACTACCCAGGGGCTCAGTGATGCCCTGGTCCAGATCTGGGAGGAGATAAGGAGCTCATTGGGAGCATGTCTAAAGCACTTGGGGGCCATACAAACTACTGAGTATGATTTGGAGTTGCTGCAATGAAATTTTGGAAAAATGGACTAGCCTGCTACATCATTTTTTTACTTTGATTTTTGGGATGTCTTGGAATTTAGCCCTCTGTTGGTTGATGATTTTCATTTCCATCAAACAATGTAACATCCTTTCGTTCATAACACATTAATCTAGTCCTTATCAGTATAGATATCCAGCAGGATTTTTTCCCCATTAAGATCCGATATGTTTTCAAAGTGTTCCTTAAATTTTTTTGTGCAGTTTATAAATTATGAAACTAGGACTATTTTATAAATTAAATAACCGAACAGCCTAAATGTTGCACTGTAATGATCTTCAAGTACTTCAAGCTTATAACTGTTCAATAGACAATCTAAATCCCCGTGACCTGACCTGTAAAAATAAGTTTGAAAATATAGTCAGTTAATAAACATAACAAAATTGAAAAAAGTGTAAGCTATAGTTAGTTTTAAAAGTTGGAGAAAGATACCTGGATTAAACTAAACAGGTACATGTATTGCTTTAACAGAAGAACCAAAAATAAAATCAAGTTAACTTTCATTATTTTTTCATTAAACCTTTGTATTTGACATTGTGTTAAGTCAGAAGTCACCTAAAAGAGGAAGAGTGTGTCTGGCAGTGTATATTGCCCGAGAAAGCTAAAAGGGCATTGACAGCACTCAAAATTCTCTTTAAAACAATTGCAATGCCACTGTAATAAAAGAAAAATCAGAAACAGAGCTGTTACTTTCCATTGTCATTAATGAAACAGAAAGACAGCTTTTGCTAGGTATGATGGAGGTTTAAAAGTGAACTGGAAAAGGATCAAAGGCAGAAAGATATTTATAGGTTCAAAAAATTAGCCAAATATCCATTATACCTGTTAATCAAAAATCAGTGAAGTACCTAAATGGTGTTGTTAACAAGTCTGTTTAAGAAACACAAGATCAGTTTTAAGAGGACACAGGCCAACCATTCAAGATTATGTAATGGGCAGAACAGACCTGCAATATACAGCAGTGCTGCACAGCATGCCTGGTGTAACACAATGTCCAAAATTTGGGCAAAATCAAAACAACCTCTCTCTTATGTCCAAATGTCAGGTGTTTTTCTTTTTACAAATAAATTCAAACTTTATCTGAATAGTGACATTGAACCGGACAGTACAACAAACCTTAACTGAGGGCAACAGTACACTGCAGGTTAGACAGACCAATACAATCTTCAGGATGTGGGTCTGAAACTGAAATAGTTGGGGCAAGTTGCAAACATACGCATGCAAACATCGCACAGACCATGGACTTGCGAAGATTCTAATCCAGGACTGAGAGACAGCAGCTCTAATCAGGAGTGAAATATCTTTACAAAACAAAAAATGCCAGTAACAATGCGTTTCTTTTTTGACTTTCCCTTCACAGAACAAAAAAAGTCACATTTTTTTATATTTAGTAACTGTACCATTTTAGATTTGAACTAATTTCTGCAGCTAATTAATCTGGATACAAATTATAAAGTGGTCCAGTAAATAACATAAGCTATGCTAAATTAGAAATGGAGTATTAACAGCATTAAGACGATCAACTTAAATGTAACCAACTTTAGCAGCACAGTTATGTTGCTTTGTCTTGCCTATACAAATGGTACCTGATCAGAGTGGTACTCCTGTGCAGGAGGGGGAGTGAGCAGAACTGCTTGCGGCACCTATAAACAACTAATATCAGCTTGTGCTAACCATCAGTGAAAGTATGCATACTGGTAACCCAAATCCAGACCCACAGAGCCTTGTCTGCAATGACCTGAGTACTCTGTGATGGAAATATGGTCAATCTGACATACAGTACAGGCAAATGGACGCTTATATCTGAGCGCACAAAGTACAGTATAAACCACTCTGAATGGTCTTTACAGAATCAAAATCAAATCTACGTATGAAGGCCACTGTATCAGAGGTAGACATTACAAACCAATTCAATTAAAAAAAAAAAAAAAACAGAAAAACAAAAAAACAAAATTACTCAACTGTTTAAAATATCGCACCCTACCCACCTGAGAAACATCTCAAAACTATTGGTATTCGAACATTAATGTCTGACCAAAAACTCCATATTTGCTTTCTTTTGTCAAAAAAAAAAAAAAATAGTACACTGTCTATAATAAAACTATTGACCACTTGTGATTCAGTAACATCTAAGGAAAAAAAGAAAAAAGTAATGCAGCCTGTATACATTCTCCAAAAGTCTCCTTCAAAATGTATATGGCAAATCCACATTTTCCTTTACATGATTTTTTTAAAATATGCATAGCGTAGATCTGTAGGACTAGCATTTGCACCACTTGGGCGATTTAACGAAATTTTATTAGTAAAGCAATCAAGCATACTTCGCGGCTTTCTGCCTTCTGTAGTAGGCAAAACAGGTTCTAGTGGGTAATTTATACAATTTTATTTTCACTGCACACTGCAAAGACATGGTCATCTAATGACAGGTGTGGGGGAAAAAAGGATAAAAGTAAACATAACAGAAGTGATGGGCAATACACTGTCATAATTGAAATAAGAATACTTCAGCAACTGAGAACTATGTAAAATATGCGAGTGTCATTTTTTTCCCATTTATTCACCTATCCATATCTTTCATGTTTGTGGATTTTACTTTAGATTTTATTAAATAGAAGAACAGCCCTAATAATTTCAAACTTTAAGGATTTCAATCTGTCTGACACTTAAAAGGTTCCCACACTCATATTCTGAAATAATGTTATCCCAGTAAACCAGAGATACAGATTTTTGACTTCCTTACTGCTGATCTTATTATAACATCATTGTTTACCATGCCTATAATACTCTGAAATACGAGATAAACTATTTACCTAAGAACTCATTTCAAGAATATATTAGCAAATTAATGTTCATAATTTCAATTCAACATTAACGCACAATTCTAGAGACTAATACATTTATGGAGAGATTTTTAGGAGAAAACCCTGAGAAACACTTAAGTGTATTTGGGGGCCCCCAAATAATCTGTATATGCGTTACCCACACAAAAAAAGCAAACTAATAAATAAGGCATCCAAACTAATTTCTGAGATTTCTAATATAGATCATGAATTGCTAAATTACTGAAAGCTAAACTCTATAAAAAAGGAAATAGGGCAGCTAATGTTCATTCTTACATCACATCATTTTCAACATGGAAACAAAGAAAAGGCCATGAAGACTTCAGCTATGGAAGTTAAGTTTTACACTGCAACTGAAACTTGACACAAGAAATGAAATAAACTACAAGAAACAAGATTTAAGTAATTCAAGTTTTTAAATACAAAGTGTAATAAAAATGAGGCTCATGCCAAAGCTTTAAAAACATAAATATCACAACACTATGCCTAGAAAAAAAACAAAAAACACTACCTCCAAAATGTTACTAAATCCAAACAAGACAGAACATTTACAAGATTACAATCATTGTAATGTGATAAAAAAAATACATTTTAAAAACCCAAGGGGTGGGGGTTATTTGTTTTCAAGTCTATTTTTTGTAAAAAATTGATCTATTTGTATGGAATGATTACAAAATCAATAAAATTTAGTAAAAAAAAAAAACTTACTGCAGAAACACTAACAAAACCTAGCCAATTAGCTACATTTTTTAAACAACCAGGTCAAAGTATGTCTACCAACAGAACACTAATGAAACAGAAAAACATTCCAGAAATATAGTGCAAGCAGGATTAAACACACTTCTTCAAAAAGAATGATGAATCTTGCCAACTTTTTTTTTTGCACTATTTAATAAAGACAAATGCTATAAATTGTCTATTAGCGGTCATATTACCTGTGCACTAGAGGTTATATCTTCCCTCTGTTGCTCTGTCATTGAACTCAGAGTGTCCGTGGGGTTTCTCTCACAGGGATCTATAAGACCAGGACCACCTAAACAAGTGCAAATTAAAAATAAAATAAAAAAAAGTTCTAACAGACAATCAGAGAAAGCTAGATTACTTTATATAAAATCAGAAAGGTCATGGAATAATATTGCACAGCAATGTAAATACAGAGCATGAGGCAGTAGATCATATTGAATAAACTCACACTAGTGCATGACCAGACTAACCTGGCAAAAGAATTCCAGAAGAAATACATTCAAAAACTCTTCTCAGAGCATCCCCTGGGCTTAAAGGACCAGATGCACTGCTTATAGCCTTTTCAACAAGCAGTTCCATTGCCTATGTTGTGTGGAAAACATTTCAGTATTTCAGTTATTCATTTGAAAACAAAAAACAAACATTTTCTCCTCAATGAAAATCATTCAGGCAACTAAAATGGCCCACACCAGAACCAGTTTTGAGGAAAGTCATTTTAAAAATGATAAAACTACTAAGTAATATGTTCACTCACAGTGTAAAAAAGAAAACCAAGCAAATGCACAGCTCGCTAGAGTTGCCTCTAATTTGCCTGAAGGCAAAACACAAACACTTGTGTCTCTGTGTACATGTACAAATACCAAATGAAGCAAACGTACCAAGAAAAGAAAGAAGATTTCACTGCCATAACTAAAAAGTCTCCACTTGTGCTCATTAATTTGATATTTTTTTCCCCTTAATAAATTACTAGAGACAGGAAAAGGGACAGTGGACTTACCCAACTTGGAAATGCTGACCAGGTTGGGACACGCTGACAAAGGTCACGAAGAATACGGATTATTATCACACAGGATTGAAGTCCATTGGCTCTAGCCTTGAGTGTAACAAATTCATGTTAAATCAGGGTAGTTTAAAGAAAGAAAGAAAAAAGAGGAGCATATAAGTGTATTTTTAAGAGGCTTAACACTACTGTTAGCAATGGAAGCTTAACATTTTTAAATTTCATGTTTCTGGTTCCACAAGATCAGCTGCCATTCACAGCAGTATTTTACCTCACAGTTAGTAACAGACTTCAAAATTTGTAAGAGGAAAATGAAGCAAATTTCCTTCCACCTTACAAATCTTGGCCTGCTGTATAGTTACAATATACATATTTAACATAATAAAAACAAAAAAAATATAGGGTAAGGACTAAAAGGGTAAAGGAAATTCTCTTTTTCTGTGTAATTGCGAGAGAGCAATCTCACAGTAAATAAGAAATAAAATTTCCTGCCCTCTTATTCCCGATTTAAAAATAAAAATAAAAAGGGGAAGGAAGAGTGTTTACAGAACAAATGAACTTTAAAGGCTCATTTCTAAAACATCACTTAAGCCAGTATATTCTGCAGCCTTATGGAATAATGTTGCAAAACAAACAGGAAGGAGAAAACCAAAATAACCAAAAATAAACAAATGGGGGATAAAAAAAAAACAAAAAAAAAAAAAACACATAAATACCATGCCAAATATGTAAGCATACAAGGATGCCTTATCCAATAATTTCAAATGATCAGATAAAACGAAAAAAAATTTAAAAACAAAAACAGGGGGAAAAAGTATTTAGGGTGTTGTGGGTTTAAAAATATATATAAACAACTAAAAATAAAAAAACAACAATACATTTAAAAAAATGCACACAACTTTGGTGAAACTTTCTAAATAATTATTCAGGCATCCTTGGATATATCAGCAGTATAAAATGATTATGGTAATTGTTAACATGGGGCATTTTACAACCTTAAGGGCTTATTTTAGATATACAAAACTTAGGCTCTCATAAGGCTACAATAAAAAAGTAAAATGATGTTCCGAACCTGGAACCACTTAGCGTGGCGGAGAGCAGCCAGAGCGTCAAGGCATTTTTGCCTGTCCAAGACGTCCGCTGGGTCTTTCACCATACCCGAGGTTACATCTAAAAATGGATTGAATTGTCAAAGTATGATGAGGAATGGGTGTTTGACCAGGTAAGGGAAATTCCGCTTCAAAAACAGAAACACAATGCCATACATACCAAACACCAAATAAACCTAAACTGATATTAAAGGTAATAAGCAATGTGATAATACCCTTCCCCTATTGAGAAAAGTTTAGTCCTGTCACATTAAGGACATTTATTTTTTGAAAGTTCTGCAGCAAATTAGACTCAATTATTCAAAGGTCACCATCTCAAATATGCATATGTATTTATGGACTGTTGATCACACCTCACTAGGAGAAAACACAAAGAGCATTGACAAAAATCCATATGAGCATCTAGATCAGTATTTCTTTTCTCACATGGCAAAAGCCACATACTCTAAAACACAAATGTTTACAGAGTGCTCTATTATACATATAGTTTATATTACGATGGATGTCTATAATTATGATTAAGTACTCTGATTAATGGATTTTTGCATCTTTAACATAACGATTAACCTCCTAAAGATTATATCACTGAAGTTCCTATTACTGCAATTATTTGATGATCGCAAGTGTCCAGCCTTTAATTGGATTTTCACCTGTAATATACATTAAAAAGAAAAACAAACAAAAACAAACATTCTCCAGGTAAGAGGTTAATCAAATATTTTTTTCCCCCAAGTGCTGTGTTCACACTTAACAAAAGAAAAATATATAATTATATTACAACAGTTTACAATGGACTCCATATTTGAAAAAAATGTGGCTATAGTCAGATAGCATTAAAATGCTGACAGAAACATACATAGCAAATTTTTTAACAGTAATAAATATTTTAACCTTACAGAGACAACTAATTCCCCTCCTCATCCTTAATCATGGAGGATTAATGTTCAACAACTCATGTGCAGTAACATCATCCACCAAACATTATGTGACATGAGCCCGATCTATAAAAACAAGGCTACTGCTAAATGTAGCTCTTCAGACTAGAAAGCAAATTGAGGGTGCGATTACTTTTACCACAAGGGCTGAGAAATTGTAGTAAACAGATTTTTTTACATTTTCTAGTATTTTAATTTTTATTTTAAACAGGAATGTTCAGTATAGAATATTAAAGTAAGAAGAAGCTATTGCAGCAAGGCAGTTGCAAAATCTATGAAAACCCTTACTTCCAGCTAGCATACATGAAAGATTAATCAAATAAATGATAGCATAAAATGCTGAAAATTAAATTCAAGTTCAAAGCTAAAGCTTTAGTTTAAAAGTGACCAAAACTGAAGTGCAACAAAGCATATTCTGGTAAATTATGTGTGCGTGTAAATGCGTGAACATAATTTTGGTAACAATAAATTAAGAAGCAGAATGTCTACAAAGACATTCCATTAATTTTTTCAGCAGTATTTTTTCTCTTATTGTAAAACAAGCAAAAATTGTGAAAAGCAAATATGGTTCCTTTAAAAACCTTAAAATCGAAAGCACCCCCCCCCAAAAGAAAAGTTCTAATAGTCTATAAAAGTTTTGTCTGAAGAGAGCTACACAAAAATAAAACCTTAAAAAAGTGCTGTGTCCATTCGCCTTGAGCTATAAACAGAATAGCATGCAAGCCATCAAAATTTTTTAAACAGAAACATCTGAAATACTTCAAAGTACATTAAAATGTTGAAATGAAAGTTTATAATAGAAATTAATCATATCCTCAGTTTAATATCCTATTAATACAAGGAATTTTAAGATCTACCAGCCAAAGTTCTCCTACAATGGCTAAAACACATTCAATTATGAAGTCCATGAAAAACTGTGTAAGACCAAATAAAAAAAACTGGAAAATAATCTGTATGAAATTACATTTTTCACAAAAAACACAGAAGTAGCCCAGCACCAGACCATTTAAAATGTCTAAAATACCTATAAAGCTACTGTTAGTATGAACACTGCACTATTTAATTTGATACAAGTTTTTTGCATGTCATGATAAGCTGCAAGTGATACTAGCTTGGTGTGACCTCCCGCCCTTGTAAAATAACAAATGGTAGGTATGGCGAAGTGCTTTGAACAAAACCTTGGTCAAAAATCCTTCCGAAATCCTGACTTAAGGAGGCTTTGAACAAAACGTTTAAGCCAGTATAGGTCTATAAAATACATTCTACAAATGTCTTGCTGGAACTGTGAAATCTCCCAGCAAGTATCATACCTCTTAGCATATAAGTTTTCATAGCTTTTTATATCCCAGAGATGGTCACTAAACCCAAATTCTGGAAAAGGTTTTTTCAAAAAGCCATGCTAAATAATGTTTTCCAAGATATTTCTATTAAAGCCCAATAATGTAATTTTTGCATTTGACACTTACCCTTATGAACCTCATATCAATGCATTTCATTTCATTTAATTTTTCTAGATAAAAAACTAAAAGTCACACAATGCACGCTGGTGAAATCTGCAACTACAACTTCAAAAGGCCAAGAGTCTCGGGCCATTCAAAAATGTTTAGTTAAAAATGTAATGTGGGATCCTTTTATTTTTACTATAAAACAAGGCACGTGTAAAAGAATCCAGAGGTAAGAAACTAACAGTATTAATATGTCCAGCCCTTTCAGGCTCATGTTTATTACACATACCAATATTACAAATGATGCATAAACTATTGAGGATGGATAGGTCAGAATGACACTGAAAATTTAAAGAAAGGGGACAAATCAATTGAGAAATTTTAAATGCGTGGATAAAACCAAATGTCTCAAGCACCAAAATGGCTAGGCTGCTTGGGAATATCTGTAGTAACTGCCACGTTTTGGTAGCATTACATCATTTAAATACTGGTGTATATTGAAAACTTAAATTACACAATGCCCAGAATGCATTAAGTGCCAAAATATACTTAATAGTAAAAGCTGCGACAAGAAAGTTGCCCTCATATCAGCTTTCTTTGTTTTATGCACATATTGAAAGTGATAACTGCAGTGATTACATTGTTTAACTGTTCATGTATTATTTAAGTTTGAATTTTAGCTGATGTCGACAAAATTAAAAGAATGAAGTGCATAGACATGGGATTTAAAGGGATATAAATGAAGCAAGAATGTTAAGCTTATGCAGTTAAGAAAAAAAGAATACTCTTTGTTTTTATATTATCTTATAAAATACAAAGTGGGCTTTTGGTAGACTCTGAAATCTTAACCATACTATACAGACTTAGAAATGCTTTAGTTTTCTTTAGAAATTGTCAAGCAGATTTTTAAGTAAGCATTGTTTTTCCCAGGGGAGCACTTTCATAACCAAACCTCAGAATGGTGAATATTTTCCCCCTCACCAGACAAAAATAATATTTGTTTCCTGTGGGAAAGCCATTGTTCTCAATACAAAACTAACAGGTAACTGATTCTTTTACAAAATAATCCCTGTAGAATAACTCAAGCCATACAAATGATAAAGTGATACGTGATTGAGTTAGTGCAATTTTATATTATGGTCCATATTAACCAAAGTCTATCTTCATTTAAACACAAAACAGCACCATACTACAACAGGATATTAAGTATACAAGTTCACAGGAAACAAAAATTAATCCTACCTGGGTCCTAACATACAGAATGCAAAACACTATTCATGCTTTTAATTTTTTATAGCTTTGAGAGCATAGTTAATCACTTTAAAAAAAGAAAAATAAGACTGAGCATCTGCTGGCACAAGAAGAGCAATCAAAAAGAAGTTTGCAAATAAGTACACATACACTCTACACTAGAACCTGGTAACAGCATGATTTAAACCATGTGAAGTATTATATTGGTAACACTGAATTAGTTTATTAGCATGAAGGCTGTCATATAAACAAACACTTGAGATTTTATAAAGACTAAATGCAGCTACAGTACTTATAAAATTAAAAACAAAGAGAAATGAACTCTTTTCATATTTGAAGCGAACTAAACTAAAATGCTGTAGCCCTTTTCCACATCCTTTTCAGATCATGCACAGAATAGTAAACTTGCCCAAGTTTGTTCAAATTATGAATTTAAGATTTAGCAACAATAGTAACACATACTGTTACTGTTTTTAGCTTTTAAATATTAAGGCTACCTGAAGGTAACAGGGTCTTCATGGACTGAGCCAGTGCTCATATTGCAAAAACATACCAAGTGTTAAAGCTAAATTAGTAAATCAGTTCTCTAAACTTATTACATTTTTCATATTTAAATTACTTGCACTTCATCATTTATCAAATGCAAAAAGGAAATTACTATTGAACAAAAAAATCAGTACAGCTCAGACTGTGCCAGCATAATTGCTCTTTGGTTCAAAGAGGGTTTTTAAGCCTCCTTTTGAGGTTATGCAACTGTGTAAGCAATATAAAATTAAAATTTCTCTTCCAACCTCCATCACGTGGATTTTCCTCTCTGATAACTGGAGATGTCAGCGTAATGGTCACCTGCATTTTTGGCTCAGCACAAGCTGTTAAGATTATGGCTGCCTCTTGTATTGAGCTTTTCACCTCATATTTTTCCGGTGTTACAAGCTGTATAAAAGATATTAAAGAAGACTTCAATTACAGTTATATAAAGATAGAAACACTGTCCCCTCTGATGCTGACAGGAGGTGCTCAAATTGGAAGAACCTTGCTCCACGTCTTGGGCGTACCTGAAGACATGAAACCAACAGAACCTCTTTCTTCTATGCGCACCAGTGCTACCCTGAGGTTATACAGTCCCCTCCACAATTACTTGCACCACTTGTTAAGCTGGGTAAAAAAGTTCCCAAAAAAAATTACTTTAATTTCAAGATAAACAAAAAATGAGAAATCCAACCTTTAATTGGCGTAATTTATTCTCAGAAAAAATAATCCCTCATCATGAAACAATTAACAAAACTACACATTCCACGATTATTGGCACTGCTAGAAATTCTTAAGAACGAATAGTTAACTCAAACATTCTTCCCATTTACATCAGATGTTTTAAGTTGATCATAATGTGTAGAAAATTTCAGGCAGTAATCCAATGGCCTCCTGTTTCACTAGCGTATACATTTGAGGCGGCATACAGGCCTAATTTCCTTATTTACTGATTAACAATGGCTAACTAAGAAAATACACATTTGGAGTGCTGACCTTCATAAATTAGAGAATGGCTAGTAAAAAAAAAAAAAAAAAACAACATTTGTCTGAATACTCATCTGAAAATGTCCATATTTATAGTAAGACCAATAATTAAAAAGTTCAAATCAGCCGGAACTATTACCAACTTGCCTGCAAAAGGACCCAAGTTTATTTTGCGCCACCTGCACAGAGTAGTAGGATGGTTAAGATGGGGAAAAATACCAAATCTCAAACTACCATCAGACACCACCTCCATGACAACAGATTACTATGAAGGTATGCCAGAAAAAAGCCATTCCTATCATTTAAGCAGAAACATCAGTGCCTGTAGTTTGCTACACGATACTGGAACTTTGACTATGGAACACAGTTGCAATCAAAGTAAATGAAAATTGAGCTTTTCGGCAACAAACACTTAAGATGAGTTACACATAAAAGGATGGCTATACTGAAAAGAACCCATTCCCCATAGTGGACATTCTGTGATGTTGTGGGGCTGTTAAAGTACACAGCATCACGGACACCATAAAATACAAGGAGATTTTAAAATTGAAATTAGGTTGCCTCTGGCAAGAAACTAAACCTGGGTTGTCACTGGCTCTTCCAGCAGGTCAATAATGAAAAACAAAATGTCCAAAGCAAAAACACAGTTAAAGGTACATAAAATCAAGCTTCTGCAAAGGCCATCTCAATCCCCAGACCTAATTACCATGAAAAACCTGTGGGATAAACTGAAGACGCCGAACAAGAAAGGATGGATGATCTGATGAAATTCTGTGAAGAAGAATGGCCTCAGATTCCCTGCTCTACATTCTCCAACCTTGACTTAAAAGGTTGGATTTCTATCATTTTTTCAGTGTGAGATTAAGATAATTAAAAAGGATTTTACTCATTTTTACCAGGGTTACCAATAATTGTAGAGGGAATTGCATTTCTGCTTTTTCTACCATCCTATTAAACTACCCTGGAAGAAATCCACCACGGATAGTACTTGCTTATATGAAGTCAATTTACAGTTGTCAGCTATCCTAACACATAGTCTTTTGGTGTATAGAAGAGAAGCACATAAAACATGCAGAAAAAATGCAAGCTTTATATGCACCTACCTGGAACTGAATGGATATCCTTTAGCACTTTGTGAACTGACATTTATTACATTCTAATTCTAAGAGTACTGCAGTTATAAATATGCATTTTATGCCAGGGAAGGACAACATTGTGAAACTTCCAAAACTATAACTCAAGTACAGCACAAGCAGCAACCAAAACAAGACATTCATAGACTACACGTCTGATCTGTGTTGCTTTTCTTGAGCTGCTTCAGTTTCCTCCTACATCCCAAAGACATATGTTGAATTAACTACCAATTGTAAATCAATGCTGTTTACATAAATGAGCCCTGTGAAGGACTTGCACAATGTCAGGGGTTGGTTCTTGTATTGAATCCATTGCTAAAATGAATAATATGAATTTAAAAATATTACTTAATACATTTAAATTTACAAGCTAGCCCAATTATAACAGCAAAGCTCCCTTTGACTTGTAACATCTGAAGTTAAAGAGAAAAATGTCTGAAAATTAGGTCTGTCCTCATTTTTTGACTACATAATTTGATGAACAAAACCTTTACACGTTTGATTAAGTTGGCAACATGTTAGATTTTTAGAAAGGAATTGTTTATCCACAACCTGGTTATATGGGTACTAAAATCTCCAAAGCTTTTCTCAACCTTGAATAAATGCTTCAGAAGCAATTAAGGTTATGGAAATTCTTGCCAGTCATTAATCTCAGATTTTTTAGCCTTTGCTTTCGGAAAACGATTAATTATGGAATTATTTATCACATTTCCCCCCTCCCCAAAAGGGGCAAACTGCTACTTTGAAATAAACAATTAGTTTTAAAAACTTTTTGCAAATTAAGAAATGAATTGCCTCCCATCAAGTTTTTGAAGATAAAAAAATCTAGCCTTCTAAGGTAATTCTACTACAGGGTCTCCCAACTCTTCAATGATCAACCTGACAAAACAAGAGGCATGTTAGAGCAGATGACAGGCCTGTTAAATTCTATTATGATAAGAATGAAAATTGACATGCTGTTGCTAAATTTGCACCAGGTTCATTTTCTTCTTAGCATTTTACAGGTACATTTTCAGTCAGCAATACTGAGCTGATGCCACTAGCTTGAATAACAAAAAAAAGAACAAACATTTAAAAATACACATACCAAAAGCTGCTTAGGGAGGTTTTCTACAATGCGAGTCAGTAGATTCTTGTTAGGCTTTTCAGAGCACAGAAGCACAAGATTCACATTCTTGTCACCCCTTAGAAGGAGACCTTTTGCAAGAACTCCCACACGCATTACACCCTTCAAGGCCCTATTTAGGAAGAGAGAGAAAAACTTACTTGAAGGAGTTAAACAATGACCCAGTTTACTCATCTAATTTAAAATAAAACAACTTTAAAAAACTTTAGTAATCTACTAAATATGCTAGATTCATCAAAACTGATAGCTGCTACAGAACAAAAAAAAAAAATTCAGTTTGTTTACAATAGCCATTTGCGTAACACTGTGTGGTGCTTCTTTGGCTAATGAAAAACAAAGTACACTGCCACATTCAAACTGTGTCTGTCCTTCCAAAATACACTTTCACGACTAGGACATATGGAAAGCATTTGTGCGTCTATACATTGAACAGCTTGTACCAACTTTTCAGGAATTATCTTCTTCATACTATGCTTATGAAAGTGGCATGATTTGAGAACAGTACTAAGTTTACACTATATTTGTAAATTTAAAATCTGAGAACACACACAATACCCAATAAAATCGCAGAACTAAGTTAATATTTTCCATTTCCAATTCATAACATTAGCTGGTACAAAAATGAAATATAGGGTGGCCAAAATGAAATAATGTAAAATTTACATGTTCCATTTCTCATTTGTGTCTAAAAACATCAAGATGTTTACTTTTTAAGACAAATGTCCCAACCAGCTAATTATTTCTCAAAGCGATTTAGTTTGGTTTGCTCCAACTTGTTTACTCAGTAAGATGTGATTATAGAACTTTACATTACTAATTAACAATTTTATTGACCTTAAGATTTATTACACTGCCAGTTTTAATTTTACCTTGGATTTAAACTGTACTAGTAAGTTTTTTGTAATCTACTTCTGTCACTCTTTAATTTTGTACTTTTCCACTAATTATTTATCACCATATTATTATCATAAATCATCATCATGTGTTTAGGATTTTTTGCATTTAACAATCAGTGTGTTTATATGTGCTTCAATAACCCTGCGATTCCCAGAAACTGTATTTCTAAAATGCCATGTAAACCCTAATTCTGGTTAAAGAAATTTTAAAGTAACAAGTAACCAGACAATACCCATCTTACTGAAGTAAAAACACTTACATTATTATTATCATCATCATCACATGAGCACTCAGTGTAAGGCAAGAAGCATAAAAGTTTTTTCTGTGTGCATTCCAGCAACAGAAGCCTACACAAAGCATCAGTTTGACTAAACATATTTATAAACCACAAGAAAATTTACAAGGGTCATGCTTATTTTTCAAATGCACGGTGGCCGATAACTATTTTGTTTAGTTTAATGACATCTGAGCATTTTAACAGAAGAGAACTCTATGAAGATGAAAATGCGGATTTGTTTTAAGAAATCAGGTTATTCATCTTGATCTGGTTGCATAAGTGCATGTTAACATACAGAGTGTGAATGTTAGTATAGGACGAACCAAGGTTAAAGTGTGTTCATTTATTACAAATATTGAGGACCCAATCATGACATTTCTCTGAAGAAATCTCGCTCATATACATTGCATGACTCCCTTACTACAACTCAACCAATCTGTTGTCCTCAAACTTTCAAAAACGTTTTACAGCAATGATTGCAAAAAGAGTAAACAATAAGTCACTTCCTAGTTGGCCAACAGGAAGTAAATTGCAGAACCAGCTTTGAAGACCTCTCTGACCCAACAAATGTAAGCCACAGTGCCTGAATTTTATTCACATGTCAAAAATCATCAGGAACCTGTCCGCCTCTTGCAACTTTACACCTTTCAATGACTTTCTGATGTCGTTCTGATTTGAAGGGGGGGGTAACCTGGTAGCTTGCAAGATATATTTAAAAAAAAAATTAGCCCCTCTGTACTCTGAGATTTAGAAATTATGTATCTACATGTCGGCCAATTACTCCAGTTGAAATAAAGTTATAAGCTATTCCAAGAAATATGCAGAACAAAACAGGAGTTGCATTATGTTAGTGGGAGACGTAAAGCATTTTAAATTAATCGTTTGGTATTCAAACTGCCTTCTTCAGTACAATGCTCTTTGCACTCTATAACCAGGTAGACTTGACTTCATGCAAGTTATCAGTCAATACACCATTTTTTCATTATCTTTTATAACAGGCAAGAAACAGAGCTAGTGGCATTTCTATTTCCTTGGTGGTTATATATTTTTTGGGGAGAGAGAGAGAGAGAGAGAGAGAGAGAGACACACACTTAAGTCTTAATATTTAAGAGCATTACTGTTTCCTTTTGGTATGTGGCCCGTTTGCTCGAGACTAACATTTTGTTTGTAACACAAATGGTGTGGAATAGTAGCTTATTTCCTGATCCTGCTATTTTAGCCTTAATTACATATTCTGTTGTCAAAGAAATATACATTAAAAATCAAAGTCTCCAGAACAGAGAAGCATATTTAAGCAGCAGTTCACTAGGTTTAGAATCAACAGGATACCAATAACAAGATTGTCCTGTCCAGATTTGTTCAAAGTAGACAAGGCAAGTTCCTACCGATCTCTTTGAACATCTTTTTTTTCTTCTTCCTTGACTTTGCTTTTATCCTGATCAGTAATGATATCTGACACAAGTTTAAGTGCACGCTCAGTAATAGATACAATTTTCTGGATAGCCTGGAGCTCTTCCTCCACTGGGTAAATAGCAGCATGTTTGGTCATAACATAGCGATCATCTGAAGAATCTGGGCGACGAGGCGGCTTGTGAGAAAAAGAAGAGATAAAAGCAAATTAAAACCATCCAAACAAAAGAAAGATTTATACAAGTGTTAAACTTCATTCCCATTTGTGCTACGGAGAACAATTTGCAGGTAAACACTACATAAACAAGCTTAGTTTGTAAGAAATGAGAAAACTATGACATAGTGCTGAAATTGCAGATCATTAAATGACAATGCCTTGCTGGTTTTATATTTGTGCAGAAGACATTCTAGAAGCAGAAATAATATCAAACACATTATCCATTTGTTAACACTTTCTTACATGCAGAAGCAATTCCATTAAAATATAAAAGATTGTGATATATTATCTAGTGAGAGAATCTCTAATTTAACATAATTAGAATTAACACTGTTAGTTCTTCCCAAGCTTAGAACTGTACCAGTAAAAACTTAGGGCATTTCAGTCTGGTTGTAGAGTTAGGTTTTAGGTTGTCCTACTTTTACAGAGAACGCATTTATTACATGTACTTCTTTGCTTGGTGTCCCCAACCTTGAGAAGTATCTTTTCCCAAGTCTGTATCAATCTTTACTGCTTCCTACTGCTGAAATATTTTTTTTTTTTTTTTAAATATGACATTTGAGTGGTAGTGATTCCTACATAATGAATCCACCAGTTTGTCTTCTGTCAAATTATACCACTGTAAAATTGACTTTTAGCCCTTATGTGCAAAAACAAGGTGCACAGACCTTGATCTAGCATCTTCTTGATATTACGAATGGTATATTTGCCTCTAGCCAGTTGACAGCTCTGATGTGAAAAAAAGATGTTACAAGTAGATCAAGATAACCTATGTGCAGATTTTATGTAAAAAATCACTGCCCAATTAATTTCCTATATGGCAACAGATGCATGATGCTGAAGGTTTTCAGGTTCTCAACCAAAGCTTTTATAGATAAAGGGCCACCTTAGTGAACACAAATGGTCTCCTTTCTTTAAACTTTGGTTTATCTAATGAGCAAAGATACAAAACACCAACTGTGTTACTAAAAATTCTATCAAAGCAATAAAAGGGATAAGCAAAGTCAACTGACAGAATACATTCCAGTTCCACTGAAGCCAGCCAGCCTCAATATTAACCTTACTTATTTTGACCTATACCATCAGAATCAAGGTGTTGGCACACAAACTCAAACAATAACAGAACAGAATAAAAAAAAATAACCCTTTCCATGGCTGTGGAAGTCTACTGAACTACAGTGAGGGAAACACTTGGAACAGTAGTGAATCACGTCAGGAGAAGGTGGTCTGCTAATATTGGAATGGTGCTAATTAGATAATATAATTGTTAATGTTATTTATATTCTCATTTACTTTTATCATTGTAGTGCACAAAGTGACTGCCATTAATTAAACAGTCAAACAGACTGAATTACCCTATTGTCACACGTTTAAAAGGTCTTTTGAGAAAATCAGAGATCTCTCTTGCCCTTTAAAGCTGTCCATGATGTTTTATCTGCAGAAAGTGTAAAACTAGGCATCATATAAAACAACCAGAACACCATGCAGCAATAATGTTGAGGACTGACAAGTCTAGGAACATACTAGAATGTGTGATCTAGGATTACTGATTATTTGGGACTTCACTACTCTGGGACTGACTTAGATGAATGGATAAAGTGATAGGAGTCTGTGCTATAAAACATTTATGGAGACGATGCCTTAAGTTAATGTTTGGAGTGCCAGAGAAGATGCAAAGAGAGTGGAGATTCATTGTATTTAAGATGTATTGATCTATTTTTATAATGTATTCAATTTTACAAGAGTGTAAATATTTAAAATAATGAATCGTATACTTTCTTCCTGGTGATATTTGCATGGTCTTTCAGTAAATGAGATTTACAGGAGTCTAGTAACACAATATGAGGGAGGTACCCAGTAAAACAATTTTCAAATGGGATGATGTGTGCCTGAATCATAAAATATTAACACATGGTCCATTATTCCAATGGTGCAGGGTATAATAATCCAGGAAGCCACAAAGGATAGTAAGCCATCATTTCTTGCATCTGCAAAAGACAATGTCCATGACTCCGAAGACAACAGGCAAAGAAATGCCTAACTGGAGACAATCAAGATAGAATCCACTGATAAACATCATAAATGCATAACTACCACCAGGATGAAACGGGACATAAAATCTATTCATGCTGGAAAACTTAATGATTCTAAATTAAAGTAGTTATGCAAGAGTAAGTTTTTGTCATGCATGTGAAAGACTCATATTGAATTACAATAAGTATTTGAAATGTTATCACTACAGTCAAAAGTGGCATAACCATCTATTAAATGCAAGAAGGCAATTGCTTTTCCAATCATCACTAGTTGGTGCTGCACAATTCTGTTTATTCAATAAATGTTTATATTAATAAAATAAAAAAAATTTAAAAAGTTAAGACTCTATTCACTCTGGTGCCTTTAATATAAATATTCGTTTTCTTGGTGAAGACCAGGGGCCTCATGTATAAACTGTGCGTACACACAGAAATGTTGTGTAAGAACGTTTCCACGTGCAAATCACGATGTATAAAACCTAAACTTGGCGCAAAGCCACGCACATTTCCACGGTAGCTCATACCCTGTCGTATGCAAGTTCTCCGCTCGGTTTTGCAGACTGGCGGCACCCAGCGTCAAAGCAATGCTACTGTTCCTGTGTGGTTTATCTTTCTTTTTCAGATTTACACTGAAATTAACTGCATATTGTTTATTAGTTTAATGCATCTGATTGTAATTAACCTGTAACAATATAATGGTCCACAGAATGGTCAAACTATTCCAAATACCATAGCTGCACTAACGTT
The DNA here is from genome assembly GCF_016835505.1 of Polypterus senegalus. Lineage (NCBI taxonomy): Eukaryota > Metazoa > Chordata > Cladistia > Polypteriformes > Polypteridae > Polypterus > Polypterus senegalus. The sequence goes on along the minus strand of NC_053160.1, from coordinate 36,080,530 downwards.
TGTTACTCTCACTGCACCTTTTTCTTCTTTAGCTGCTCCCGTTAGGGGTTGCCACAGCGGATCATCTTTTTCCATATTACTCTCACTGCACCACTTGGAGCAGCTGATCAGAAAGAGAATTATCAGTATACTGCATCAGGCACACGCTGCCTCAGCCATGCTTCCTTTATAAACTGCTTTCACACGGCAAACGTTTCAAAACCTTTCCTGTACGGACCTCGCGGTTCAGAAAAAGTTTCATCCCAAGAGCGCTAAACGCATTCTATCAGTCCATCAACTGCTCCTTGTAGAACTGTTTGTACTTATAAGTACAATCACCTCACTGTAAACTTGCACTAGTTATAATATTGTACAACTTGAGCCACTTTATAAAGCGTGTATTTACATATGATGTTGATATCATTTGTAAGATGAAATGCAGCAAAATGTTTATTATACAGATATTATATAAATAAAACTAACTTTATATAAATAATCTATATTGTTAATATAGAAAGGACACGGTGTTGCTACGCTAGCAAGGATCTGGCGCTCTGTTCACGGATTGTTCCTGCCTCGCACTGTATGCTTCACTGGGACCGGCGTGAAAGATTGAAATATCTTCGTAGTACATGTTTAATTATTCTATGTTCCTTAAAAGTTTTGAAGAATCTGCGTTATAAGCTTACAGACGGCTTAACGTCTATTACAGAGCTGACTGTGTGGCGATTGGATATTTGGAGAAAGAAAAAAGGACAGGAATTGGAGGTTAGTACATATGAAAGAGACAGCACTGTTGCAATTAATCATTTCACTGAAGGTCGTGCACAATCACTGTGCCACCGTGTTCCCATGTTTAATAACATGCTTTAACTCCCATGAAAATGATATCACGTATACATCTCAGTATTTTAGTTATTCAGAGAGCTGTAATATCACGAATGTAATGGATTCTGTGTCCTGTCGGAGAAAGAGAAAGCCCGTTTAAGAAGCACGTAGTGATTCACACACAGAGCACACAGAAGATCAAATACAAAACAAAGCATTTAACGTACTACTTTAGTTACGATGGGATTTGAGAAACTAGTAAACAATTTTAAGATTAAGTTTGATGTTCTACTTTAATGACAAAATAAACTACGTGATTAAAGTTGAAATTTCGAGTTTAAAGTTGACATTTCGTGCTCGTCAAAGAGGTGGAATTCTGGGAGGAGTTGGGGCGGGACAGCAGGCGCGTGCATGAGCGTTACTTTTCACGCTGACCGGTATTTATGTAGCAGAAGAACATGGAAGTTTGCGTATGCACAGATTCCTGCATCTGGATTTTTCTGTGCGTACCCACATTCCCACTTTTGTGCTTACGCCATGCTATAGTGCGAGTTCTACGCATGGTGTTATACATGAGGTCCCAGAAAACATTCAGTGTCAAAAAACGAGCAAATGCTTTCATTGTTCTGTAGATTGTTCTGACACAAAATTTAAGTGCAGAAAGTTCTTTTAACTTGTCAAATCCAATCCCATTTCACTCCTTATTCAAGAAATAGTAATCACCACTATATAGTATCAGATGCTGTCTCTAATGATACTGGTTAAATTGTACATATTAGGCAAAACGTTCATATTTATAATATTACAGGTGAACCTTATTTCTGTGCACACAAATATTAAATACCTTAACATCAACAACCTGCCACATCAATTCTTATCTCAGGTGCATTTATAAGAGTATTTAACATACCACTGGCCCCTGAGGCTGTGGAATGGGCATTCCAGGTCGAACACCTAGTAATCCTGGAGGTCCAGGTGGTCCTTGAGGATATACTCCATCTGGAATTCTTCGACGATCATCCCAATGATGCTGCTCCTCTTCCACACGTCTCCAGTACATGTCTTCTTCATATCGTCTGAAATAAAGAGCATTTTTAAGCAACACCCTTTGTAAGTAGTATAGTAAATGTGACACAATCGTAGCCTGTCGTAAAGTGTTTTTTCATGAATGTGAACATTCCAAAAAGGTAAAACACGTAAAAGCTGCACACAAAGCCAGAGGTTGTAACTAACACTCTCCTTCCCATATTTCTATCTGCAAAAAAAAAATTGACATTAAAAGGTGTTTTGTTTTTTTTTTTTATTAAAACTATTGAACTTCATAGACATATCTCCAACATACAATTTCTTGGCACTATATACCTCATTTCCATTCTCCAACGCTCCTCTTCTTCTCGTCTCCTCCAGTACTCTTCTTTTTGCATCTGTTTTCTCATCTTTTCCTCTTGAATCTTCCGAGCTCTAATGCTTGGTTTCACTTCAACTTGAAGATCCGGATTAACTTTTTTCTGTTAAATTTAGATTACAGCAAACTTTGAAGAAAGTTGAACTCAATGGAAGTAGCATTAAGTAAGGCATTTATAAAGAAAGCAATATGTTTAAATCAAATATTTATATTTTTGTTTGTCATGAATCTATGGACCCAGAGGTTCTTATGGCCAGAAAAAACTGCAGCTTTCAAACAAATGTGTCACTTAAAAAATTACAAAAACCATTATTCTATACAGACTCAAAATGATACAACATGACAGATAAAGTGGTCTAGTCTTCATATCGCCTCAGTTTATATGTAATGCACATAAAAAAAACAAACAAATGTCTTTCTTCCCTGAGACTTCTCGGCTACTTTTTATATAAATTACGTACTGTGAATCTGTGTGGATAAATGAGCAAGACATTGTGTAACCTTCCTCGGTGATCTGTGTAAAGACTTTTTAAACTTGTTTGGGTTATCACTTTAAATTGTAAGTTCTTTGTAAATACTTTGCAGGTCACACACAGTACACTTGAATAAACTCAACTATTACAGATGCTATATAAGTTAGTATTAATCAAGGACAGAACCACTAGGTTAACCAACAAAACAGAACTTAGAAGATTCACAAAAAATGGCTTCAGTTTGTCTAGATGAACTACAGTATATCAGGTCAATTAATAGAAGATTCACAAAAAATGGCTTCAGTTTGTCTAGATGAACTACAGTATATCAGGTCAATTAAACGCAGCTGGTGGACAACAGACACTGTGCTTGCGTAGTTACGGTCATGTTACTTTAGTATGTTTTAAGAACATCTCACAACTATACTTTAAGGTATTAATGTAGTATTACACAATTGGCACTGGTCTCCTACTAATAAGTTACTTTAAAGTTTTTAAACTTGCTGACCAACTTACTTAGCCTATTTAATTCAGCTCTTATGTATCACTGTACGGATGACCAATTTCACTGTGCAGGTACAAATCTCTCAGTTTTTGTTTAATTCTTTTGCTCCATAACTTTGAATTTCTCTAACCGAAACTTGCAAAAGAAAATTAAATCTACTTTAGTGATTGAAGACCTACTTATGTGATCATGTAATTAATAGATCTGACCATTTACGAATCTATATATAAAATTCTTTTCGCATTTGAAACGGAAATTGTGTATGACCACGCGAAACGGAAATTATGTATGACCACAGAACATTATAATACAGGAAATAATCAATTCGTTTGTAGGCACCACTTTTATATCGTCTTTACAAATTATTTGTGCGAGAGTTATTTTACTGATATTGAAGAGAAGTAAACACAAACACACTGATCTATCCTACAGAAGTGTGCCCTGCATTGCCCTCTCCCAGCCCACCTCTCTGGACTCCAGCACTGACTCGTCCGCCGCCAGGCACGTTTTGACAGAAGTTTTATTTATTCGTCCAAGTGACTGTCGCGGAAATTGCCATATTCTAACTTTTTTTAATTGGCAGTACTTGATAGTAGAAGAGATGAAGAAAACAGCTTTGCGTCTTTCTACTTTTTAACTGCGCCGATCTGTAGAAGACCACCTTCAGCGGCGAGGGGTTGTGACAATAAAGTGGACACTAGAAGGCGCTAAATGTCAGGCTCCTCGGCAGGGTTGACAGCTTCGCAGTTTCGGGCAGCGTCCTCTCTTTTCACACCTTTTGTGACACTTCAAGTGCCCCGTCAGCTCCTTGGATAGTGGAAATCTTTGCGAATGAGTTTAATCAGTGCCATCGAAGCATGACTCCCTTGGTAAATTGTGGTGCCCGGCTATTTACTGTCCCTTAAGGCGAGATTGGTTCACTAAAACCCTGCAACATTCAAGGTTGCTTTTGCGATGAATTCTTTTAAGAAGATGGAGGGTTTACATCCAAGAAGATGTTCCAACCTCTTCATGTAAAGTATTGGACTTGGGAATTGTTTGGACCTTCTGCCCGTTAAGCACGGAAAGGCAGCGTCCACATTTCTCAGAATAATTTTTCTCTTGAATCACAGGCACGTAATGCAAGGTTGTCAAGCAGGTAGTTTACTCGAAACCACTGCAGTAGTACTCAATTTATCTTTACTTCTTAAAATGTAAATGTTTTACTGTTTAATAATTTATACGCTTCTTATATGTTCTTCAGATTCTTTTATCAAAATGTTTTACACTTTAATAGCTTATTTTATAAATACTACATTTTATTTTTTTCCCTTGCACTCAGTGAGCAAAGCCACTGGGTAATCAGCTAGTATGCTTACATATTTAACATTACCAAGAAGGGCAGATGACAGAAAATGATTACATGATAGGTCTGAACAGAATTTAGATTTCAGCAATATGTGAAAATTAAATTTAAGGTAGATAAACTGAAGACATGCTATAACCCTCTTTATAACAGTATACAGGAGTGTACAGTGGAACCTCGGTTCACGAACGTCCCGGTACACGTACAACTCTGTTTATGACCAAAAAGTTCGCCAAACTTTTGCCTCGGTTCACGACCACACTCGGTATACGAACAAGCCAGTTTCCCTTTTGGTTTGTACATGTTCAGTCTCTCCCTGTGTATTTCCTGTGCAGCGAGCAAGAGACAAGAGAGAGAGCGCGACACACAGAGACACACACACACACACACACAGGCAGCACAAGAGAGGCACACACAGGCAGCACAAGAGAGGCACACACAGGCAGCACAAGAGAGGCACACACACACACACAGGCAGTGCAAAAGAGACGCGCGCGCGCACACACACACACACACACACACACACACACACACACACAGGCAGCGCCAGAGATTGTGACACACACACACACACACACACACACACACACAGAGGCAGCCCGAGATGCAGACACACAGGCAGCGCGAGAGAGATCGTCCATTAAGGTAGGAAGGCAGTTAAAGAATTCACTGGGCTTGATTTTGTTTTCACTTCTGTTTCCAGCGATCTGTTCGTAGCGTGCATTGTTGCAATGTTATTTTTCTTGGTGGTTTATTAAATTACGGATTTTTTTCAAATGTTAATTTTTTTTCCCTGGCTTAAAACTCATTTAAAAAGTGCTTTTAGCCAGCGGATGGTAGCGCTATAGCGCAAACTATTGCAGTGTTAGTTTTCTCTGTTGTTCAAGGTTTTCTCAGTGTTATTCAATGTTTTTACATTTAGTTTACTATTATGCTGTACATTCTGTGGTTTAATTAACTATATTTGTGCTTAAAAACTTAAAAATATATATATATATTTACATACAGTTCGCATGGTCTGGAACAGATTAATTGTATTTACATACAGTCCTATGGGGGAAGTTGCTTCGATTCATGACCAAATCGGTTTACGACCAGAGTTTCAGAACCGCACAAGTGATTTTATTATGCCTTTTATTATATAAACAATGATAATTTAATAAGTTCCAAAAGTTAATTCATTACCCTGGAAGCAGTATATACATCCATTCATTATCCAACCCGCTATATCCTAACTACAAGGTCACGGGGTCTCCTGGAGCCAATCCCAGCCAACACATGGTGCAAGGCAGGAAACAAACCCTGGGCAGGACACCAGCCCACGACAGGGTATATACTTCAGAGTAAGCAAAATGTAGAATGAGACCAATTATTTTTTACATAAGCTAAAAAAATTAATTCTAAAAGAAGAAATCTAAAATTATATCAAGATGCAATACATTTTTAAAAACTTCACTGAAGACCTGGACAATTCACTACTCTATTTTTTGTGATTCATTAACATTCACAGATGGTAGATTTAATTTAGTAAAGGAGTCTGTGGCATTATGGGTCCACAGCTCGCGCAGCAAAGGCCAGCAGTTTTATTTAAATAAATAATCATTGAGCTCGCAGCTTAGCGAGGGGGCGTGGTGGCCGTAGCAAGCTGCAGGGTGATTTGCAATGTGGGCGTTTCTCACCTAGTGCACAGGTGAGGAATCGCCCACATTCGTGATTGTTCCTGTGGCTAATGTGTTGCAGCTGCTATGTCCTCTCTGCATATATAGAGAAGCGCGAGTCAATTAGGGAGAAAGGAGTACAAAATGGAAAGAGGGAGGTTGTTTGCTGAAGAAAGCAGAAAGGAGAGAGAGAGAGAGAGAACGGAAGGGGCGAGCGAGCGAGCAAGAGAAGGCTCGCATGGAAGAAAGCAGGCAGCTGAAAAGAGAGCCCACGAGGGGAGTGTCTGGCCAACATTCAGTGGGGCTGAAGGTAGCAGTCACTCCAACTGAGTGATTAAGTAGCTGGAGTGACCGGTAGAGGAGTCGATGAGGCTTTGGGCTGGTGTAGTGCCGGTGTGAGCCCATTGGCCAGTGGAAAAATTGTCCAAGTCTTGGTCCGGTTGGGAGCCTGACCTAGCCAAAGAGCGGAGGGCTACCGGACCTGAGTAAAGGGCAGCTGTTCCTGCAGGTAGGCGACTCTCCTGTTGAGCAGCCCAGATCAGTGTAGCAGGGGAGCCGCCATGGTAGCTGAAGACACCGGGCTTTTAGTGTTTGAAAAGACTGCTTCCTGATGAACGTTTTAACCTTGTTTAACCTTGTTTTAAAGGATTGTTCTTGTAGGTTTTTAACCTCCACATTTCTTTTAATGGATTATTTATTTGATGAAGACTTTGAAAACCACTGCACTATTTAATTGAACACTTTTTGTTTGACTTTAAATAAAAAGACAGATTTATAGCCCTTCACCACAGTGGAGTAGAGTTAGTTTAGGCAAGCATACCATAAATCATCAAGTTCTAGGTAGATCCCTTAAGTTGAACTGAGCCATCATGACATCCAGGGATAAGTTAATTTACAACCATAAATGTAGCCTTTTAAAACTTGAGTTACAAGGTGGTAATACAATGTTCATGGTATAATTAAAATTAGATTAAAACAATTATACATGTTGTTAAAATGTTATGTAATTTAGAATGTTTTAAACTTAAAAATAAACACTAGTATCCATGTGAACTTATTTTATTTTTTGGATAATAGCCAATGCGAGTGCAGGTCAGAGACATAGAAAAGACAAAAAGGAGGGAAAAGAAAGGGAAGCAGGGAGTAATGGTGTCAGTATAAAGTTGTCGACAAGTTAACTATACTTGAGATGTTAACATGAGAAATGTGGTTATTTTAGTGGTAAACTTCAAAATAGCTGGTTCTAGCACAGAGTTTAACCGTCAGGACAGAAAACATTGACGTACCAGTGCAACATTTATGTGTGGTACCATTTACATGACCTGTTTTTCCTTTCTATTAGTTTTTATTGCTGGCTTAGGATTAATAAGGGGATTTTAAATATTTATTTTCTTTATGCTTTCAGAGAAAGAACTGTCGGGTAAACACAAAAATTCTTTTCTGGACATAACCCTAATGAATTTTTGATTTTGTATGGGATGTGGGATAGATACATACACGCACATTTTAAGTATAGTTTGAAAACAGGGAGAAAAATATAAACAGTCTAACTCCGAATAGCTTTTTCTCATTAAAGCTTTATGCTTTCTACACACACAAAACTATACACAAATACAGTCACATGCTACAAGAATTTACCAAGTCACTATTTGACTATTATGGTTATGACAATCAAAGTTTATAAACACCTTGTAATTCCCCCAGAGTTGAAATTTTGTGACAAAGAACATTCTTGCTGTTAATGTAGAAAGTGGTTTCACTTACCAGAAACATCTGACGTATTCCTTTAAATCAATCAACCAGTTTATTTAAATCTATGATACCCATCAGTTTTCTTACTTGTATCCCTTGTCACAATGCAAACTTAAGACTGTTCTTATACAATACTAGAATGAAATATTCAGGACTAGAATTGCACCCAAGATGTTTTTCTATAACCCCATTAAATGACTTGATTGATAGTCATACATTCATGTATAGATTCCAGATGTTATCTAACCAAATGAGCTTTATAGACTGGGTCGCCTCCTATCATTTATAAAATATGTTCTTAAATAGTAATTCATGTTTATATTTAGAGATATTTCACTTAATAAGGAAATATGTACCAATCTTGAAACATAGTTGTTAATGCAATTATAAATGGGCCAAATCAGATATAATTAGTTTACAATCTGACCTTATACTGAAGTCTGTGTCGTCTTCCTTTCAGGTGCATCTCTTTTGCATTTGGATCATTGAAACTACATTCACAAAGTTTGCAGTGGAATCTGATAACTTTCCCTTCATCATTTCTAACCTAAAAACAAAGAGGTGAATAAGAAAATGACAATGATAAAACAGGCAGAGGCAATGAGAACCTCAGATTTATACAGTGTTTATAAATATTGCAGCTCTCTTTGTGAAATATATAAGCCTACATCCACACAGTGAAAAGGAAAGAGGGAGAGTGGAACAACAACACTAATACAGCAAGACAAAATGGTTATTAAAAAAGTGGTTGACATATGTAGGGGGCACACGCAGCAGTTAACACATTTGATGATAGGCTACATTTGTTGATAGTTATTTAAACTTTATTTTATCTCCTTACTTAGTGGGTACATTCTGTCCAAGATTTACCATCCTACCAAATTTCGGCTTTTAAGCTAAACAGGAAACAGTTTTTGTTGGGGAATGAGCGAGTCAATTTTGCTCCTAGCAATTTCGAATATTTAATTTTTTAAAATTACACTTTTACCTAATCCAATGGAACACTCTTACTGGAGTGGCTCTTGCACATGCATCATACTGTACTGTGTTTGGCTCACTCAGCAACCCAAAAAGCTAACACTGTAAAATAGTTTCTTTGAGTAATTAGGAGTGTGGAATTGCAGTGAACAATACCATACCATGCATAGTATGTAATTTTCTCATATAACATGTATTGCTTACAATGCAAAAATATTAAAAAAGCAATATTTATTTACCTCTTCAACATAATCATGTCCTACAGGTTGAACATCACTCTGTAAGGCAGCAAGGGTGCTGGATGCTGAAACTGGTTCTGGTGTCACATCAGGCTTAGTCTCTTGTGTCTGAGTGGATGTTACGGTCTGTACAGATTTTAATGCATCATTTTTAACTTCATCCAACTTTGAACTAGTTGTTTGTAACTTGTTACCACCTAGAAGATTAAACACAATTATTTCTCAGAAAACCTTTATCCAAGGCAGTTAACAAGATCACAAGGCATTGCAGCTGTTCAAGAATACTTACAGCTGGAGCATAGGTTAAATGACAGGTTAAGCGACTGGTTTTGATGCATACAGTGAGGGAGAGGAGGCAACTGAACTGATAACTGTAACGGAATACTGGCTAAAATTACTAGAACTGGTGTGCTTTCACCCAAGCAAGGAGTAAAACAATTATTTAAAGAACTTGCACACCTTTCAATGCTGTGTGTTTTAAAAATTGATGAAATTTGCAATTTTTAGCAAAAAAAAAAAAAAAAAGATTAATTCACATTGCCATATTTTGAAATTCTAAATGGCACAGAGGCATTAAATATTCTAGGCTTCTCCAACAGTCTAATCACTGAGGTAAGAATTAAAGGACAGTGTTAAAGACTGAGAGGAAGTAACTTTAAAAGTGAAGAAGAGTCATTTTACATTAACTTTGATATAAGCAAACTTTAACAAACAAATGCCAGGATGAGATTCCTCAAACAATTGATTTATAAATAAGCTCAATGGGCTAAATGGGATTCTGTGGCATTAGCATCATATACATTTTGTATGAAAAATTTATCACATAGCCTTGCTTCTCATCTGAAGACTGCCAAACAGTACGCAGCAATCTCAAACAAAACCACTAAACCTTTATTTCAGTAAATTAGATTAACTGGAGTCTTTATTATGTAAACAAAAAAAACAAAAAAAATCCACACACATGCTTACACAGATTAACAACTGCAAGTCAATGTGCCTTCTCTTAGGACGATAACCTTGACATGAAAAAGCAACTATTATGTACCAAGCCATCCCAGCAGCTATGTGGCCTAATCTTCTGGTAGCATTATTCTTGGCATACTGATCTAATGTATTACAAACAAATTTATTTCAAAGTTAACACTCAAAGGTGATTAAACAAGCATGAATTGCTCAAAATCATTCCCTTTATACAACATGTGTCTTGGTTAATTAATGTGGACACAAAGTACTAACCTTCCACAAACATCTATAGTGAAAGTTGACACTTCTGCTGTGCAGTACTCAAGACATGCCTTATATTTGCTTCTGCTTCATATTAGTATATGTCAAAAAATAGGTTTTGAAAGTATATTCTTAAATATTGTTGGTATATAAAAGGTCTAATGCTAAAAAAGGTAACTGCTTTCACATTCTCACTTGTGAAAATGTGCTTTATAGTGAATTACATGATCAATAAATTTACTGTAGTGTGCTTTTGTCTCATTTTATATTTTACATTAAACTTTCTTGCAAGGTTAATACAGTGCCAGTGTAGTAAAGTGCAGTATAGTTTATTGTAGAACACTGCATTTTGAGTAAACTCAAAATTATATATTCATCATACAAAAAACACACATATCCCTCTAGTTACACATTTATAAACATATGGCCAAACAAAACAAACTTGTATATTTAGGCAATTAAATGTAAAGATCACATTATGAATTTTCAATGTAAAAAATATACATCCTGATTAGCATACTACTTACCTACAAAACATATTTTGGGGGCAGCGATTTTTTTTGCTGCAATGGAACTTGAGGCAATAACTGAAGGTGTTTTCAGCACACTATTAGATACTGTACTGCTAACAATATTGACAGGTTTCAAGTAGGATGAACCTCCAGTAGAGGTGACAGAGGCAGTATTGTTGTTTGTTCCAGGGGTTATGGCTGAACCAGTTGGCTTGCTAGCAGCTGCGGTTGTGGATGTAGAGGTCTGGGCAACTACACTAGGTTCAGTAGATGGAATTGGCTTGCCAAGCTTGGTATGCAGCTTTACAACCTATAAGAAGCAAAAAAAGTTTCTAAGGCACTTAACTGTAACAGACATTATTACAAAAATTCAATGTTTCATAAAACAAACTTCTAGAAACTCTGCCAATGATTGTGGCACTAAAATGTCCTCCATTTCACTGCCAACTACACATCAGTCTGCTAAGAAAACATTCCCAGTCTTTGTGGCCATTAGTGACTTTAGCCCTATGAAAGTAACATTGAAAGAGTTGATCAATCAGTGAATTTACTTATACATCACACAGACATGCTTCATTTTTGTTTTTTGTTTTTTTAAATGAAACTAATTCGTATAGGGTCTTTCATACTATGAGCTGCAAAAATTGTAAATTTTCCC